>NW_026855095.1:0-51465 GCF_026571515.1 Ruditapes philippinarum
ATTTTTTCTCAGGTTATAACAAAGAAGGAGAAAGCAACTTGTGAACCCGATTCAACGAAATGTGATACATACACGAGTTGGACATCAAGGGATAAACATCCGGTAAGCATTTAAGTGAAATCACTCGGGCGTAAAATATTAAGTATTTTCATATATAGTCATGCACGAATTTATTAAGAAGAAGTTAAATCGCGTAAAATTGAGATGCTGATACCAAAATATACATGTGTATACACTTAACGTGTAAGAGAAAAAAAATCATTCATGAAAAACGTATCATCAGTCGATATAATCCTTACGAACGGTTGTAGCATAGTCAAGTCGGGTATCAAACGAGATGTTTTGGGACGTTCTATCGAGCGCTTATGATAGATTGTACATCACTCGTGCGTAAAACGCATTTCCCCCGTCTAGATCAATGGACGCGAACAAGCTCTAGATCGAGTATACAATTATAAGTCAGCTTTGTATGCTTTCGGGAGATCTAAAAATAAAACGATGATGTCATTCGTTAAAATTAGAGTCCAAGATGGCTGCCGCTCTCCTTTTCAAACTTTCGCGCCGAGTACCTCAAACTATGTCACTCTTCAGTCAATATATTAAAGTATGTCTTTAAGTTGAAGTCAGAACATCAATATGTAACTGCTTAATAAAAATCCTATTGTACTACGTATTTAACATTTGTAATTTCTTGAACACATGATTTGCTTGAAGCTTAAAAAGCAAAATGGCATATTTGCCTTTGTAATTTATTTAAATCGACAGGCATGTTCTAAATCATAGTTTTTTTTCTAAATTTTGAGTGATAGCAGAAGCAGTTTAACTAAATTACACTATTATTTTGCATGATTGTTTAGAAAATATTGAAATTTACAAAATAGGCTTTATTTTCTTTGAGAACAGTTTTGTATTCCGACTGCTTCAAATAATTTTTTTTTAAAAAGCCAGCAAAAACTTAATGGCACAATCAAATCAAGTGATGCTTCTTGCGATTTCTTAAAATGACATCAGATACTACATAATTTGGCAACAATCTGATCTCTCATCGGATATTAAGCTTCGCAATAGACCTCTGGCGTAAAAAAGGCGAAATATTGGAACTATTTTCAGTCACATGATAAAATGGCGGACTCCATGTCCCTCCTTTGTGGCAAAAGTAATAAAGAGATTTGTTTCTTGCAGTGGTATGAGTATTTTGAAAGTGATAACAATCATTTCCTTCTAAATCAGGCAGAGACAAAGTTTGCAGATGTTGTAGGAGAACTTATTTTCTCGCGAACAAACATATTCGGATGCTTTGCAAAAAGGGTGTTAAATTAGAAATATATAACATTTCTACAGATATTTATTGGCTAAATAATGCTTTAAAATAAATATGGTACCTGCTGTTGTCATAGTCTTATATAAAATGAAAACAAAACGGTAAAACTGTTTTATATTTTTACTGATTAACCAATATACCTTCGAAAATTGCTCCGCTAACTTTGAACATTTAGTAGTAGATTTTAGCGATTGGTTAATTAGGCACTCTAGGATCTAAGCAGGAAAATTGTTGAACAAGTGTTTAAAATTGAAGGGATAAGGTGACTTTTTTACATCAAACATTTTTAGTAGACGCAAACATAAAGCTTATGTAATGAATGTTAAAATTTGTTTCTTACCGTACATTTAATCAATGATGTTATATTTTCGATCCTTGAAGATCGTTCAGCACGACATTATTGCTGTGCTTGTGGTATTTTTAGTTTCAACTTTTCGGCATTTTCTAGTTGGGTGGTTCTAATATTCCTACTTGAATAATGTTGAATCACCCTTAGGATATGTTGCCTGCTTTTTAAATTTGTCTTTTGACGTCTTATCTGTGATACACAGGCTTCATAACCTCTGATCCCCTTTCAAAATTCCATTTTATTTAGTTCCGCCCATTGTTTTCTCGTTTAGGGCACACGCTTTTTATTACCTGGGGACCATACGCCGTTTCATGGAATGGCACGGAAGTGTCACATTGAAGGTTCCATGATAACCGCCGTATGAACACATCTGCGGATGTTTCTAAATTCAAAATTTTACTATTTCATGTTTAAATGTTGAATTCTGCTTAAGCCGGTGCTAGAGGGCGTGGACGGTAGTTTGCACTTTACGGTACCGTCCATCAAACCGAGCCTGCAACATTTTCAATTTTGCCGTGTTGGGCTTTCTATAGGGATTTTGTATTTATCTATTTACCAATCTGTTCCATAAGATGATAACACATGTACAGATGATTAAAAGGGTCCTAATTTCTGAAAAGATACCAGTTTGTTAGAAAAGTCCACAAAATATAAAACAACAAAGAGGCCACACGGCAAATTGAATGTTGCAGCTCGTTGATTGAGCCTGTCATGACGGTACTGGAAAGTGCAAGTTACCGTCTACGCCCCCTAGCACCGGCTTAAGCAGAATTCAACATTTAATCGTGAAATAGTAAAATGTGATTTTACACAAGTCTGTAATATTTTCTATTTTGTGTACGTATACACACAGCTTGTAATTATACGGAGTTCTAAAGTAATTTAATAAGAAGAACACAGGTGTGAATTTATCTAGTTTAATCTAAGAACTGGTAAATGGCGGTAATCGCCTGTTATATATATGAGCCGCCCATTCAGGCATTCATGGAATAATACTGTACTTACATAATATAAATTATTATAAAGGTCAAGGTTAATGTATCAGGTTAAACTGATATCATTACAAAGTCCAAAACTATACCAAAGATTTTGTCCAAATTTTGAATACATGTATACTTTTAGGAATGCAACAAAACTATGCTGGTAATTTTTCAGTTTCTGGAAGTGCCAAACAGGGGTTTATCAGATAAAGCTTGGCGCAGAAGTGATTTAAATCCATTTAGTAAAAACGATATTACACTAGCGTAGTAACAGTTTGACGTGACGTCATTTGCGTAATAATTATAAAAACTTAGCGTTTAAGCGCTCTAACGTTAGCGTTACACTATAGGCATGTCAATGAAATAATGACTCTTTTTAACTGTAAACCGTTCTTAGTTTAGTCATGTGACAAATGCAATATTATTTTCGTGTAGTTTCAATACTAAATTGAATAAAACAATATTATGCTCGCCAGAGTCTCGCATAATAGAATTTTTTTCAATTCGTCCATTAAATTAAGTATTAAATCTAAACTTATTCAGTATCCTGTATATATTACTTTATGAAATAATAATACGTTAAAGTTAAGGCGTGACGGAAAAATATATTGAATATATTGAGTAAATTTTAGACAGCTTGTCTACTAAAATATCCCATGGCAAATTTGGCGACATGTCAAAACATATCTATCCTTATTAACAGAAACGAATCAACATCTTAATGCATTTCTGAAAATCATTTATTTTGTTAATATATATTCGTGTAGATTCAATACTACATTTATTCAACCCGTAGAATAAAACATATTATGCTCGCCAGAGGCTCGCACAATATGATTTTATTCAATTCGTATATTAAATTAAGTATTAAATAATCCTCTATTTACTACTTTAAGGAAAAAAAATATTGTAAAAAAAGTCTGGAAACAAAGTGATCCCTCGGAAACATTAATCACAACAAAATCACAAGAGAATAGAAGACTCGGTTTTATTGAGTCTGTACATGAGGAATAATGAATATGTGCACTATCCCTCACGCCCCCTAGCACCGGCTTGAGCGGTACACAATTCCCAACACTCAAAAGTGCTGGCATCAATGATCCCAAGGGACCAGAAAAAATATAACAACACTGAAGTGAAGTACGGGGCAACATTTTAAAGTTGCAGTAATGATAGTAAAACTTTTCTTTCGGTTGTAGTATTTTTCTGTGATATCCTTAATAAATCAAAGCATGAAAAATAGATTAAAGAATTTTAGCTTTCTTTGAACTGATACAATTTTACTAATGTTTTATGGGGCAATTAAATAGCGTACTGAGAAATTTTATTCTGTTCCGGATTTTACGTTATCATTCTTCTTTCTGGTGAACTAAATATATTCGACAGTATTGATTTTATAACAATTTACCGATTGTCTGTGGCATCATGTTTCAACAACATTAAAATTATGGAGCACTTTATAAAAGGGGTATGGCATTGACGGCATTGACGACAAAACAAAAACAACAAAAAATTGTTAAAAAATATAATTATATATTAAATGTCTTATATTTGACAACAGTCTGAAAAAGGTTCGATTATTACATTTACAGTGTGTCCGATTAACCTACATTTATCTTATTTTCATTACTTATTTTTACTAGAAAATATTTCCTAAGTAATTTAATGCTTAATAATCTTGTTATCAGGTATTCTGGCAAAAAATATAATTTAAAGTTTCACTTCATGAAGGAGTTAAAATGTTTTTCCGAAACATTGCCGGAAATGATGGACTACCTTAAAGAATTACACTTTTGGGGCTATTTCATTGTTATCATTTTTATATTCGTTTCATGAATGTTAACATGAATAAAATTGCTACGAAAAATGTCACACAATAAATTTTATCTTTTAAAACAAATAAACTATGTTTACACTGAAATTAAAACACCGACTATTTTTGTTGAATAAGCAAACAAGACAAACAAGATGAATGAAATAAAAGTAGAAAAAATGAAAACATTAAGGGCATGAAGTTAATTTATATTAGTAATTTTGAAACATTCGACGTCAGCTGAAAATCTTTTAAGATGACAGTCAATTTAGTAAGCTATTTTCTGCAAGATAGAAGTTTTATCGTGCAACATTTACATTCAATACATGCTTTTCATTTGGAATATTAAACTGTTATGTTAATGTTGCTGTGTGTCTCAATGAAAAGCAGCACTTACGTCTATTATCAGACGTAAAGTTAACGAAATATAAAGATACCAAATTGATGTTTCAAATTGCAAATCTTATTTCCCGCGTTTTCAATAGATAATGGGGGTATCTGATGTTTACAATACATATAACCAGCGCCAAATAAGAACAACCCTGGAATTTGTAAGGTGAAAAGGCTACAATTTTAACAACATGTCACTGAGAGAAATTTTGTCCACGTGGTTTCTTTTACAGCTGTAAAGAGACATATCTTTTCAAATGATGTGTTTACAAATGAAAATGATTTAGATAAAACAAATTGCATACTTACTTTTATTTATGATTTTACGAGAAACATGTGTGTGATTACACGGTATAAATGCGCTTCACACATATCTTTTAATAGGCACGTCTGGAGAAAAACAACAACTTTTTCAAATACGAAAATGCACTTAAAAGCATTAATGCCAACAGAACGCGTTCTTTGTTACTATGTAAACTATGGTTAAAATTGTTTTCAATGAATAACATTTAGTAAGCCGTATTTGTAGAGCTGTTAAAACTAGAAATGTGTCCATAGCACACGGATGCCCCCACACGCCACTTTTCTGTCAATCTTATGACTTAGGTCAAATATTTTTTGGACTACATGTGCCACAAGTTGAAAACTAAAAATCAACAAAGGGCCATAATGCTATTAAATTTGGTCGCAGCAAAAATTCCTTCCTTTACTACCATCTACACATTAAGGTTGTTCATCCCTGGAAGTTTAAGCAAAATCTGCCATCCGGTTTAAGAGGAGTTGTGTTCACAAAATTTCTACATAGTATATAGTGAAAAAAAAACAAAGGGCCATAATTCTGTTAAATTTGGTCACAGCAAAAATTCTGCCCTTTACTACCATCTACACATTAAGGTTGTTCATGGACGGTACTAATTAAAAGTTCATCTATATGTTCTATATTTTAGGTTGTGCTTTGAGTCGGTATTCCTCCCTCGGTATTGCATGACAATTAACAGTTTCCAAAAAACAATTGTTGAATCATACAAACATTTTTGAAATACAAAATGTACTTTTTATGCCACCGCAGCATCTGCGATGCGGTGGCATATAGCGATTCACCTGTGTGTGTGTGTGTGTGTGTGTGTGTGTGTGTTTGTTTGTGTGTGTGTGTGTTATATAGATTATATAGTGAACTTAAAAAATCTTCTTGTGAAAAACCACTAGTCCAATTTCAACCAAACTTGGCAGGATTGATCCTTGGGTGAAGGCCTTCCAAAGTTGTTCAAAGAATTTCATTCCATGCAGAATTCTGGTTGCCATGGCAACCAAAAGGAATTATAAGAATAAATTAAAAAAATCTTCTTGTAAAAACCCAAAAGGCCTAGAGCTTAGATATTTTGCATAAGGCATTGTCTGGTAGACCTCTACTAAGAATGTTCAAATTATAGCCCTGGGGTCCAAATCGGCCCCGCCCCGGGGGTCATTGATTTTCACTATATGTACATATAGTAAAAACTTAAAATACCTTCTTGTCTGAAAGTACAAGGCTTAGAGGTTTGATATTTGGTATGTGTAGTGAACTTTTAGCAAGATTGTGCAAATTATAGCCCTGGGGTCAAAATTGGCCCCGCCCTGGGGGTCATTGATTTTCAATATGTACATTTAGTAAAAACTTAAAATGCCTTCTTGTCTGAAGGTACAAGGCTTAGAGGTTTGATATTTGGTATGTGTTATTATCTATAGGTACTCTACCAAAGTTGTTCAAAGTTTGCCTCTAGTGTCAAAGTCAGCCCCACCCCGGGGGTCATAGGTTTTTCATATATGTATATAGTAAAAACTTCAAAAAATCATCTTCTCTAAATTCACAAAGGCCAGAGGTTAGATACTTTGCATGAAACATTGTGTAGTGAACTTTTAGCAAGATTGTGCAAATTATAGCCCTGGGGTCAAAATTGGCCCCACCCTGGGGGTCATTGATTTTCAATATGTACATATAGTAAAAAATAAAAAAAAATCGTATTGTCTGAAGGTACACGGCTTAGAGGTTTGATATTTGGTATGTGTTATTATCTAAAGGTACTCTACCAAAGTCGTGCAAATTTTGCCTCTAGTGTCAAAATTAGCCCTGCCCCGGGGGTCATAGGATTTCCTCATATGTATATAGTAAAATCTTAAAAAATCATCTTCTCTAAATTGACAAAGGCTAGAGGTTAGATATTTTGCATGAAACATTGTGTAGTGAACCTCTAGCAAGATTGAACAAATTATAGCCCTGGGGTCAAAATTGGCCCCACCCCCGAGGGTCATTGATTTTCACTATGTACATATAGTAAAAAATTAAAAAATCTTATTGTCTGAAGGTACAAGGCTTAGAGCTTTGATATTTAGTATATGATATCATCTATAGGTACTCTACCAAAGTTGTTCAAATTTTGCCTCTAGTGTCAAAACTAGCCCTGCCCCGGGGTCATAGGTTTTCCTTACATGTATATAGTAAAAACTTCAATAAATCATCTTCTCGAATTGACAAAGGCTAGAGGTGAGACATTTTGCAGTAAACATTGTGTAGTGAACCTTTAGCAAGATTATTCAAATTAAAGCCCTGGGGGTCAAAATTGGCCCGCCCCTGGGGATCATTGATTTTCAGTCACTATGTCATAAAGTAAAAAATTAAAAATCTTATTGTCTGAAGGTACTAATCTTATAATAACAGATAGATAAGTGATATATGCATTATGGCAATCTGTATAGAAACAAAATAAATGTGTTCCTACATTACTATTTAGTGTTGTATTTATGCGGTGTTTAATCTTGTTTATGTCTGTAAAGAACATTTCTAAAATTGATAAATCTCTTTACAGAATATGCTCAGAGTATTTTTACCCATTTCTTTATAATGAACAAGCTCAACAATAATTTTTCTTAAGATAATATTTTGCATTGCATAGATTTGGTTAAATTTGTGAAAAAAATCATAGACAAAAAGAAATGATAATGTAGATAATAATAAAACTTTAAAGTTACATATGATAAGTTATTGGCATGGTTCTAAACTCATAATACAAATAAAAGTTTTATTTATTTGTAATTAAGTGTCAATTTGAATTTCTTGTATCAATCGATTCTTAGTTATTAGAATCTTACATGAGTTATGATTCTCCTTAGACCCCTCTAATACATGGGTCTGATTGCTTGTTCAACACCAAAGAAGGCGTTATCTGGTGTTGCTTGATTTCAAGGCCCAAAAAGACTGCGGAAAAGCGGCTTTTTCAGTTTTAGTTTTTGCTATTTTATCTTTGAGGTCTAGAAATTATATATTTCCTTGCAAGATTTTTGTTTTGTTTCTTTGTTGTTGTTTTTCTTGTTTTATTATAGTTTTATTTCTTCACCAAACTGTTTTTCCTTCATAGTAGAAATCTTTGGCTAATTTCCTGATTATGACAATAAAAATAAAATAAATAAGATTATTTTTTTCTTGTTTTCTTTATTTAAAATAGTCGACAAGTATGTAGCCATCTTGATGTTTATATTAGCCGCGCCATGACAAAACCAACATAATGGGTTTGCGACCAGCATGGATCCAGACCAGCCTGCGCATCCGCGCAGTCTGATAATGATCCATGCTGTCCGCTTACAAACCCTATAACAAGTAGAGAAACTGACAGCGAACAGCATGGGTCCTGATCAGACTGCGCAGATGCAGGTGGAGCGAACTCGAATGTGATACACTAGTGTAAATGTTAGAAGAATTTGTTTCACAACGGATATTAAATCAATTTGATAACTAATGTAAAGCTAGACAGTTAACAAATGACCCGATGAATAAAATATAAAAGAAATTAAAAAATAAATGTTTCTAAATTTTGTAACTACTACAGGATATTAATTCATGTACAGTGTATATATGTATTTCATACAAAATGTATACAAATATTACTTTAAATGAATTTCCGCATTTCACTTTTTTCCAACAAATCAAAACAATCTCATCTATTAGTGTATAAGAAAAATATAGAAAAAACTTTGAGTCGTAGTGACATTTCTTTAAATTCGCGTTTATGCATGTCAATGCAATGATTGGTATTTAAACAATTTAGATTTCAGCTTCAAAGTCAATAAACAGGATAGGAACAAAACGGTTGAGATCGGCGGGAAAACACAAACAAGTGTGGTCGGTGCTTTGGTTAAAAAAAATTGCCTCAATGGACCAGGAGGCTCCACGTTTTATCAACAATGATTTCATCGGTGCCAGTATAGAGTTTGCTGTATTTTATTAACATTTTACGTAAAAATAAATTGTTACTGTTCTTATTTTCTTCATCTCTTCTCTCTTTTAAACACGGTGATAATTCAATTTAAAAAGTGGGTTAATTGTGAATCGTTTATTTATAAGTGAATATAAAAAAGGTAAAACAAAAATTCGTTTATCTGTAAAGATAAGCAAGCCTGTCAAATTTGAGCTATATCAAATCTGAAAGTTAACTCGCCGAGAATTTCTTTCGCCTACCTATAACGATAAGCAGAACTATCCCATCGATAACGCAGAGAGATAGTCCAGTTTCATTTTACCGTCTTACACGCTAGAGGCAGCTTTTCATCTTTCACAAAGTTAAGCTTTCAAAATATACGACTTGGAACATTTTACTGCAATATAAATAGACGGTGTTATAACCTGAGAATGTTATAAATTATGTTTTCGGAAGCTGATGTTTATTTTTTTTCCTACTCGATAGAACCAAAAACGGAGTTCTAATTGTTTAATTTCAAAACACGGATGGACAATACATGCAGTAATAATAAACTAAAACAAAAAAGTAAAACAATATGGCTATTCTTGTAAGTAAGGAAATAAACTTTAGAATTTCTAATTTTATCAAGATTTTTATGATACTCATTTTTTTTACAGAAACGGAAATATGTGGTCAAAGTGATAGTTATTCTGCAAGTGTCGGCACGGACGATGGTTACAAATCACCTGTACACATGATACAAACATTTTCCACAACAACACCGGATTATTACTATGACTACGACCCGGAAATAAAATTCAAATTAGGAACGCCTCATTGTAACGATAAAGCAAGTTGTTCCAATATGATGTTTTTTACATTTCCGGAAAAGGGTTGTCATTGTGACAAACTTTGTGGACTTATGTCCGATTGTTGCAGGAACAATGTCTATGAATCATTATTGTATTTGACAAAAGACCAATTTGAATGTGTGCCTTTGTATGAAATTGTGAAAAATAGAGAGTACGGGGTTTCTATGGTTACAAAGTGTGCATCGGAATGGAATAATGATTTAACAAGAGAACTATGCGAAGCTGAAACAGACGAAGACAATATTTTTCTAAGACTTCCGGTTTCTGATAAAACCGAATTTCACGTAATGTTTAAAAATATGTACTGCGCGCAATGCAATTTTGTTTACGATTTTTACTTTTGGAGCCAGAAAATAAAGTGTCGGAATGAAACAGGCGTCCGTAGTCTCCCGGAAATGAAAGACTGTGAAATGTCCTTCACTAGACCGATACCGGAAGTTTCATATAGAACGTGTCAATTGTCTCAGCCCATAATATCTTCTTGTAACCAGTCTGCAGAATTGATTTCGTATAATTTAATGAAAGATTGCACAGACGGAATATATGCTATAACATTTGATGAGCGGGGAATGATGTATCGAAACAAATATTGTGCAGTGTGCAATGGCGTTAGCGAGGATTTGTTGTTTTGTGAACTACTTAATCCTTCTACAGTTAATCCTTTGCCACCCCCTTATGCAGGAGAGAGGGCCACCTACAGTTTTAGACTGTTAGTTGATTTTAATTCTGGCAATGTAAATAACAATGGAACGATTGAAGAAGGAAAGCAATGCAAAGATAATGAAATATACGATTGGTTATCTCGGATATGTAGAGAAATATTTTGTGCTCCACCTCTTGTCCCTGTCAATGGTGCGTGCAACAATACAGTTTTTAGTATGGTGAATATGGTTGAACAAGTACAAGATCCATATATTCAACAGCAAAATTGTTCTTGGACCAAGTTAAATTCTCATGAATATGAGTTTACGAATAACTCTGGATTGTATATACTTTCGCACAAGAAAGTTTACTCTACGGAGGATTATTTGTTAAATGGGACGGATGTATTTATTTGTCTTAATAACACCGAAACCTGTGTAAGCAATTGTGATACAAAGCCTGCATATTTTTCTGACATTGTGGAAAGTTATATGACGCTTGTTGGGCTCATTGTGTCAATTATATCATTAGCAATCACTTTAGCGGTGTATGTAGCATTTCCGCAGCTGTTAAATATTCCTGGAAAAATTTTAGCAAGTTTAATAATTTCCCTTCTTTTTGCACAAATCTTGTTCCTTATAGCTCCCGAAGTTCAGACTGTTTCTTCTATATGTACATTATTTGCCATCTTGGTTCATTATTTCTTCCTTTCTGCTTTCTGCTGGATGAATGTCATTGCATTTGACCTTTGGATGACCTTTTCAAATAGATTTATGACTCCTGGATCTGATACAAAGGGCCGTAAGAAGTTCGTCAGGTATTCAATGTATGCTTGGTTGGTACCAATAATAATAATTTGCCCTGCTATTATTCTAGACTTTGTTGATTTTGATGCGAGTTTCTCCTCTTTAAAACCTGGTTACGGGAAAGGCGTTTGTTGGATATCTTCAAGAGATGCTTTGATTCTTTTTCTTGCTGGTCCTCTTGCTGTATTTAAAATATTTGATGTTATATCTTTCATTTCAACAGCAATTCATATTGCCCGTGCAAAGAAAGAAGGCGCTATGGCAACACGGCGTAAGAATACATGCTCCTTTATAATCAATATCAAATTGTCCCTAATAATGGGTCTCACCTGGGTGTTTGCTTTTGTGGCAAATGCGACAAACGAAAATGTGATGTGGTACCTTTTTATTATATTTAATTCTCTCCAGGGTCTTTTCATAGCAATTTGTTACCTTTGTACGAAAAAAGTCGGGCGCCTGATGAGTGATAAATATAAACAGGTTACTACAAGATACACATCCACGACTCAAATCACGTCTGTTCCATGAACAAATCAAATCACTACAAGATACAAACCCAGTACTTAAATCACGTCTGGAATAAATGAAGTCACAACACAATAAACATCAAGTATTTTTCTATGAACAAATGAAGTCACTTCAAGATACACATCTGTTCCATGAACAAATAAGGCCTCAAATATTTAAATCATGTTTGTTCTATGAACAATTTATATTATGCATGCATATAATGTATCATGGAAAGAAAAACTAGAGTTAAAACAAAATAATGAACGAATATAGGAATTAAAATGATGAATGTGGTTTGAATATGATATGTTCTATTATCTATTTAATTGTGGAAACAAATAGTGTTTTGTAATGTTTTAACAATGGATCTAAATGGATTTAACAATGACGAACTAACAATGGATTAACAATGGAGCATATCATGTTAAACAAGTAAAAACAGTAGTGCGAAAAGTGCAAGAATGTGCTGTGAAATGTAGCAAAATGTAAACAAAATAGTATTTTTGACTTCTATGCAAAATACTAAAAAATACTTGAAAATACATTTTTTCTTTGAAATAAATTGATAGCGTTTCTGAGATATAATGAGCCGACGTAATACTGCCTTGCATGTACACTGACATTTTCTATTTTAATGTTTAAACGAGAACAAGCATAACACCTTTGCATTTTGTTTGTGTTTATGAAGAAAATGAGGTACTTTATCAAATGAAACTAATTATTATGTCTGTTAACCGATGCAGTTCAGTACAGTATGTAGAATGATTGAAGCTTGAATTATTTGATCGTATGCCAGCTCATTAAATTCAATATCATTAAACTTGTAAAGTTGCTAAACACTTGTTTGATTGTATGTACACTCAATATTGAAAAAGTAATTGAAATGTTATAGACAAAATGTTGTATTCTTGTTCAGTGTAATTATTTCTTAAATGTTTGTAAATAAGTATTATTATCTGCTATGATGTTTTTAATGACGTAAATGTTGTAGGAACAAACATGTATACAGTTAATAATTGTTGTGATGACAAATAAAAGAGTCATTTTATAATGTTTGTATGACCTAAGCTTAAGAATAAACATATTTTATATTTTAATGTTTTGTTTTTAACATTATACATTGACAGCTTTCTTAGTAACTGACCATTGATAGCATTTGTGGTATGATTTTATGTCCCTTACAATTTCAATGCATGCATATATACAGCCTGTGACTGATTCTTTTGGGTTAAATAAAACAAAAATGATGTCAGTAACCACATATAAATAAAAACACCCATTTTGCGCCTTCAAAATTAAAAATAATAATATATTTTAATATCTCACTTTTTCTGCCAAAACTATTCTTGGATTATAATTATATTCAAAGTTAATAATGCTCTTGACTTTTTGTATGTTTTAAGAATCTAAATGCTATTGAGTATATCGTAAATGAAATATTAGTATATTAGTAAAGAAATGAATGCCGAAAATGTTTTTTGTTTGAATACGATTGATATAGTCTTAAACACTTACGAAAGGACACAGCTGAAATGGATTTTAGTGGATCAATTACTTCTCTTAATAGGGCATGATTACCCAATATTTTTGTTATGCGATTTTATGTTTATCACACGCTAATTATTGCAGATAATAGCATTTTTTCTTAGACATATAAACTTGTTTTTAGATACAAACTTTTGACTTCAGGACATAACAAATTTTTGACCTTAGGATATACAACATGTTTCAATAATAGAAATATAATAACCATTTATACAGTCCTCCATACACATACCTATTTAACTACAATATAATTTCATTCCTATAAATCTTTTTTTTCCAAATGCTTTAAATTTCATCTCTAGAATGTTGTTACATAATTTGCAAAGTAAAGAAAGTTAGAGAAGTGGGTCTCAGTAATTGTCAGAGCTGATGATTAGTTAGTTGAATGGGTTATAAATTTACTACAAGTAGATGCATTAAACCGATTTATTTCAAGATTAAAAAAACAACAAAAACCTTTGATATATTAATTGGGTATATGTGTTTTTGCGATGGCAAGGGAAATGCGAATCTTATTTTATTATAACGTATTGCTCGGAGAAAACATCTTTTCATTCCATTAGAACTACATTTGAAGTAATACTTAAAAAAAAAATATTTTAGCATTTTGTACATGAAACATTACTTATCAGTATTTTATCATAGGCTTGTTGACTATAACGTCAGTCTTGTATAGTTGTGTATAATTTATTATAAACTATGAAATCATGAGTTTGTTTATTGACACTTTGTACTTTGTTAAAATCACAGTCATCATGTAAAATTATAGGGCATTATTAATATGATTTTCAACTTAATTTGTTAAAATATCGTTTTTGTAGACGGTAGTATTAAGGAGTGGTATAATAAAAACAATTGTAAGTGCAACGCATATACATTGTATAATAATCATCGGTTCCATGGTCAACAAAAATCATATTTTAAATAAAATGCTAAATAAAGCAAAATGCTAAATCTTATGCCAAAACTGTGTTTTTATTATTAGAATTTTAATTGTGCAAATTGATTTTTTCATTTAAATGATACACTTATTATATTTATTTCAATGTAAACTGTAAAAAATGGTATAATTGAGAACTGAAAAAGTATATGGTGTCTGTTGGACGTCAAGGGTAGCTTGTAATTGTCATTACCGTCCATTGCCATGCTCAGTAACTTTTTTGATTTTGCTGTTTTGGTTTTTTTTAGAGATTCCATTTTCTTTATTTTACAAATGGTTTGAGTCATTTATGTTACTACGTTTATTACATCATGGATATATGTACGACGGGTGATCGGAAAATTTTAACTTGTTTTATAGGAATAGTGCAACAATCAATCAGTCATAAGCAATTTTTTCTAACAATTTTGTTGTATCAAATGCGATGAATTCTGAAAAGTATGTGCTTTTCATGGACAATGTCGTTAAGTACATTGGCCCATAATCGAATTCCTGTATATCATAAATAACTCTGTTTATAGTATTTATTATCATACGTGGTAAATACATAAGGATGATACATGATACGATAATAAAATTACGGACAACTATACGAAGCATCGGTATCGAACTGAAATATTATGGTTTTAAGAATTTTTTCTGCTGAGGATTTGTAGGGAACATGCTTTTTATGAATGACTTATATCTTTGAATAATTAAATGTTATACTCTGCTAATGTCTTCATAGTTTTAGGATAAAATACCCCAGACTCAGTATGTAAACAATGATTGTTAGCATTCTTTTTTTTGACAAATCATGATATCTCGAGGAGAAGAATATCTTTATGTCAATATAAGTATAGTAACGGGATGATTAGGACTTTAATAACATGTTATCTCAAAATAATGAAGGGTGAATAAATATTATAAATGACGGGGCGTCTATGCATTTTGATTTATTTATACTCTGTGTATCAATGTAAAAATAGTAAACAAATCTAATCGAATATAACAATATAAAAGAGCATTTACCGACTGTTTCAGACAATAAAATGTAATTATGTAATTACTCATTCTTATTACGATGAGATGATGCATTTTCTTTTGACAATATTGTTTGCTGATTAGTAATTTTTAAACGCTTTGAACTGTTAAAAGGAGTAGGTTATTATATTGTATAATAGTTTAACCAAAAAGTACTTTTGAATCCTGGTAATACCTTTCATAAATAATTTTGACAGCGACCCTTGTTAAACTTGGGTGTTTTCCCCAAAGAAATCCAAACCCTTTAGCGTTTACCTATTTGAAACATGCACTATCTTTCTTATTAAACCCGAAAAAATTCCCAATTTTTGAAATATTGGGGAAGTTGCATAACTGCATTACCGTGTTTCTATATCATTTGAAAAAAAGCCGATTTAAAAATTTAATGCAAGTATTTCACTCTGTTGAAAGTAATGATATTCATCGTAAAAAAATTTTATATTACCATATTCCTTTTACAAAATACTTATATTTCCAGCTATTTTTTGGAAAAAAATTTGAGGGGCCCATACAAAAGGAGTTACAGTATATTTTATTTTACCCAAATTGTAATGTCAAGCATAGTTACGGATCATTATTATCAATCACGTTTTTTTATTTTACGAATGTTACGCGTCTAAACATATGAATCTAGTATAAGAATTGAATCAAGCCCCACATATTTATCTTTTGTAAATGGAATTGTAGTGTGACACAGGATTGACTTGTTAGATAGTATCAATCATTATTAATCAAATAACATTTCTTTAACTTAACAGTATTACTAACGTTTAGTCCATTCTTTGCAATTAATTTCCTCTATGCATTATTAAATAAAGCACCATGTTAAGACTGACGACATTTACATGAACATTGTTTCGTGTATATAAATGCACGGAAAGGACATATGTGAGTCTTTAATCTGATTACTTATTCCATTATTATAATTTCTGATCAAGAAAAGCCCACGAAAGTAAAATTGAACTGCGGAATTAAGTTAAAAATAATTTCACTCACCGCTAATGATGAATAGCCCACCACCGATATGAAATAAATGGAAACAAGCTCCAAACATGTTTCTTACATATATCTATTTTTCTCGACTAAATTGACAGATTGGGAAGATTTAGGAGCAATGTAGTATCAAACTTATAGCAACGATATCTTTTATATTACTGAATGGATGATCCTTACCTGTGTTAAAAATATGTTCCTGTTAGTTCTAGGTATGTTCTGTTTCAAGACTGAATTATGTGGATTAAAGGTAAAAAAATATATGCGTATGGGTTACTGCTGGAATTTTAGGATTGCTAGAAATTAGTATCTTAAACCTGGCTATGATGAAAGAAAGCAACAGAAGCGAAACTCAGAATTAACTCAGAAGAACTATATAGAAAAAAAATGTCATTGAATAAACCCTCTCACTTACATTTCACAAAATCCTGTTTTTACAGTCCTGAGTAAAATCATGATTTAGTTTATTCACTGGGTATATAAGAATGTTAGCGGAAATGCATTTGCATTTTAATTATATACTCGTGGCGGCAAATTCTGCAAACATGTTTCATGAAATAACATTTTAGTGTACTAAAGTTCCGGCTTTACTAAACTTGACCTCATCTTATTGGCATGTATTGCCTTTTGATCTTGAATGTGACCAACAGAGCAATAAAACATTTGCCTGCTCTTATTATAAAGCGAGGCCAGTATAACAAATCTAATTAGATGATATCCAGATGTAAGTAAATACGTTACTAGTGCGGGATCAAATTTGAGATTAGCGAAGATTAATTACAGATTTGATTATGTTTGATAGAGCAAATAATTATAAATAAACAGCCTGTACCTAGTACCATCGGCTTAAGTAGAATCCAAAAAATATAAATGTATAAATGTAACTACACGCATTAATGAGGTAATTTATAAACGTTTCTTTCCTTCCCTATTTTATCACTCAGTATAATTTCTCGCGGTTTTGTCTTCAAATATATCATATGTTGAATTATATTTAATATTGCAGCTTAGTGTCAGCATTCACTTACCCTTCTATACCCTTTCACTGGTTTCCAAAGCTTATTTTTAGACAGCCCCCTAAAATAACAAAAAAAGGAAATATGATCATCCATCGATGTTAATATATCAACTTGAACTGTGTCCAAAGGACACGGATGCCCCCACTGACAAACGTACGAGTATTATATGGTATAAAGTGAAAAAAATCAACAAAGGGCCATAATTCTGTTAAATTTGGTCGCAGCAAAAATTCCTTCCTTTACTTCCATCTACACATTAAAGTTGTTCATCCCTGGAAGTTTAAGCAAAATCTGCCATCCGGTTTAAGAGGAGTTGCGTTCACAACATTTCTACATAGTATATAGTGAAAAAATCAACAAAGGGCCATCATTCTGTTAAATTTGGTCGCAGCGAAAATTCCTTCCTTTACTATCATCTACACATTAAGGTTGTTCATCCCTGGAAGTTTAAGCAAAATCTGCCATCCGGTTTAAGAGGAGTTGCTTTCACAAGATTTCGTGACGTACGGACAGACGTACGTACGTTCCAACATTTTGGGTTTAGGGGCTTTTTTCTCTGTTATTTTCGTTGTTTTTTAAGGGCTACTAGCCCATAAACCCTTTGATCACGGAATGAACCTATTGTTCTCTTTTGTTCTCTTTACTGTTATATAGCCCCTAAACCCAAAATGTTTGCACGGACGGTCGGACGTACGGGCGGACGGACAAGTGCAACGCTATATAGTCCCCACTTTGTGGGGGGCATAACGAGTCTGAAGTCTTTTGTTGTTTTATCCGCCGCCTAAGATTCATTTTACTCTTGCATTATATAGCTTGTAATTTGATAGTTTTTTCTTATTTTGTAAATCGTGAGCCCTGTGGATAAACGTGTGTTGCACAAATTTGTTGGTGGTTTTCATTGTTTTAATTGTAGCAAAAGTAGGAAAGCGATGAAACGGATTTCATTAAACAAAATCATGTTGACTTTTGAAATTATTATAATGAGTGTTGATAGTTTCCCAAAAAAAATCAATATTTTTTTTTGAATTTGCACACTAGCAATACGTGTAAGTTGTAATTTACTATATTCTTTATTCATAATTATCAAAATAAATTTAATACCGGATATAAGAAATAAAATATTACTTGATTAATAGAAAAAGAAAAATATGAAAGAGAGTTAACGTACATGCTCGTCATTGCACGATTAACAAATGCAGGTATTTTAGGACATTTGTAGGCATTAAGGGATGTTTTCCATTATCATTTTACATGAAAAGTATAATATTTTACTAAGTCTTACAATTTAACTAATGTAATATGAATATATTAAGACCTCGTTGTTAAAAAACCATGCATTATTAGTTAATACATATTTGACACGTTATATTCACGGCTACAAGAATTGTAAATATAACAAGAATCATAAGCTAATACTTTGACAATGACAACGACAAAAAGTTTATTGATATATGGCCAACGGCCTAATATCAACAAATGACATGAATACATTTGAATTCAATGCTATCAGTGATACAAGAGCACATTTAATGATAGCAATGCTTTCAATAACAGAACATGTATCTAAAGTTGTTCAAGTGTACGTTTTCTTTCCAACTGAGCATAATAAATATACTAAGCAACATTTTTAATCAATGCATGGTTTGTGATACTAAACAGGATATCAAATAATTTAAAACATTGTCTGGCGTCAAACTTTCTAAGAATAAATTGTGTCCGAATATTTGAAAGTCTATGACACTTGAATAAGAAATGGTACTCATCTTCCATCTCAACATCACATATATAGTATATAATATTTACATGTATAATATATATAGATATAAATGTCTTAGTCTAGACTAAATTATTATTTGTTTTGTATCAACAGTACATGCATTTTCGAAATGTCATTCGATATGTATTGAGATATGTTTATATAAAACTAGAAATATTTCAAATATATGTTTTTTAATATATGAATTAAAAAATGAATAATTCATGTGATTTTAATCAAACATTATATAAGTATGACTTGAGAACTTCTGTTTTTTAATATTTGTTCCGCAGTTATCATATTTCTTGGATTTTATGATGTACATTACGAGTTTAACATGATCAAAAGCTCATAAATTTCACACGCTGCAGAATTACAGAGAGTATTTTTTTTTCATCAAAATAGTCTAAATTGTTTATTTCACTGAATAAACAATTGTTGACTCTGCTTCTTGTATTTATATTCTTATTTCTACTTTCAGCAATCATCTCGATCTAACCGAGTTTTCTGATATAGGTTATTTATACAATATTATACGATGAATGTGTATAAAAAGGGATACACCTGCAGTATACATTAGTTTCATTGACTTACATTCGCTCTATTTGACTGTTATAAAAGCAACTATATTGTGCCTTTAGATAAAAGATAATATGCGATGTACTTTTATTCTATGAATAAAATAAGAAAAAAAATGAGCCTGTTAATTCCAACAGAAAGTACTAGACACTCTTTAAAAGTTAAGATTCATACATATCTAAATACAGAATTTTTATTATTTCCTTTAAAAAAAAATTATTTACTTTAGAAAAGAACTTCCTTAAGTTTGTTTATTTCACTACAAATATCATCTGCGAGAGGAACATGTCAGAAAATTGTTAAAAAATTGAATTAGGAAAGGCGGCGCTCCACGAACACAACCCCCACACGACCCAGCAGCAAGAACCAGTGGCAAGGAGCCCAGAAGGATCCCAAACAAAAACAGGACAGGGCAAAAGGCAGAGCACGGACCAGCTAATCACTAAAGCTTAACCTACTTCTCTTATTAACAAAACATATAAAATATATATAGAAAAAGAAAATAAGAAAGCAAAACAAAACTTGTTATGATGTTTAGTCGGAATTGTTCTACGTCCCTCGAACAAAATAGATTGCTCGTGTTTCGATACTTATCAGTGTGTTCGTTGATTTATCTGATGAATCAGCTTTGAACGATTTATTGATAACAAACTATTTCTAACACATACATGTACAAGGGACCATTTTAATAGTGTCGGGGTGAGGCAAATTTAATTTCTATAACATTTATCAAGCTTTTGTTTTATCATCTTTTATAACGACTGTTTAACACGAAATAAAAAAGTTGAAACTGGTTACAAATGTTAAAATGCTAAGATTTGACTTAAGACATAAAAACATCAGTGAGGATCATATCGGGCAAAATAACAACAAAATTGTACTATGACTTAATACATCAATTATAATCAAACCAAAACCTACACTGCTGATCTTTTTTTCCTTTTCTAAGAAAAAAAAGTTTTCCAATTAAAGGGAAATTATGGCCCAAAGCAATCCTTTTGAACCCGTCTTTTAAATTTGGAAAAAACACCTGTTCAAAAAACCTGACCCGTTTAAAAATTTTTTAAAAAATAAAACTTTTCAGTATTGTTTTTCATTTATCAAGTAAAATTTTAAAACACGTTAAAGTTTAATTTGGGACGTCGGAAAATTTTTTGGGTAATCTAAAAATTTTTTATCGGTCCGTGAAATAAATTACCCCAAACTGCCAAACCTACCAAATTTAGTACAAAAAAAAGGGTGAGAAATTATGCAAAATATTCCCAAAAATTATATTTCTTTTCAGCTGGGTACTTCTTGTTTTTATATAAAAAGTCATAGGAACCTTTGTAAAATTTTTAAAAACCCCTGATTTTTTAAATGCCCTTTCCCAATTTGGGTTCCCCCTGTTCTACTTTTACAAAGTGTATTTATTTCATATAATTAACTGCATTAAACGTGATATTCTAAGAAATTCCTTTCCTGAATTAGTAGAGAACACGCATATAAAAACTTTTTATTAAATTGAAAGATAATGACTAAAAATTTACATAATAAGCCATGTGGACTTAATCATTTGCCTAAAGATGCAAAACTTCTGGCTAAGTGTGTAATTAAGGAAGGCCATTTAACAAAATATGATATTATGATAAGAAAATTTCTTAATATTAAAGCTTTTACAATGAAGGGATGATGACTAGAAGTGTATTAACATGCAATCTCACAATAATAAAGAATTAATAAAGATAGTAATGGATTGGGCGCCTGAACATTTTAATGTTTTATACGAAGCAAAGTAAATAAGCGATGTCAAAAATATGAAATATTTGCTCTTGCATGTTTTATATGACTGTGTTCTTGCATTTTATTGATGAACATGAATTTACGTATAAATTATATAACGGGTATCTACTTGCTTTTAAGGTTCAAACATGTAATTATGAATTTAATCTGAAGTTTGCTAACTTTGTAAACGCTCAAATTTACGTGCACTGTAATTGGCCCTGATAAAATGTAAGCACCAGTATGGGTATCTGTTCATATACTAAGTTAAAATAAACAACACTTTATGATTAATGTTAAAACAGTGCTGTCGTCGAAAATAGTTTTATAATTTAATTGTTTATGGATATTGTATAAATATAATTTCAATCTGCCCCAACTGACTAAAATAACGCAAAAATTTGTCTGAGAAATTATGCAAAATATCTAAACTAGATATACTACGGATGTTATATTAAACGTTATAGGAACCTAAACCTTGTAAGTCTTTAGTAATAATAACAAGATAATTTACAAACGCTAATATCAATGCAATACAACAATGCAATACTCAGTAAAACATATTTTTATATCGAATTAAATAATATGGTTATATGTATTTTGCAATACTTATAAAATAGTTTTGTAAAATTTACTGATCAGTTCAACCAAACAATTAATTTAAACATAGATTCGTGATATTTTCGTTCTTAAATAACCATACCCGTAATGTGTTTACAATAACATTTAATGGTTATGCATTTAGTGGTGAATTTGGTTTTGTAAGCTAAACACAACATCTTTTTATGTTTTAAGGCCAATTCCGTATCATCTGTTTGATCCCTGGCAGTGTTAAATGCCTATAAATAAAATTACTTGTCATGTTATCTGTTAATATGTTTCATCTGCAGAACACTGCATTACGTTTATCGATATAGAAATATCTTTTGATTACATTTTTGTGTTCTTTTCACTGTTAAATACACCAAACGTTGATATTTGCTTGACTGATCCTTTTAAATTTGCTTTTTTGTTATTAGTACAATATTTCTTCACTTTGTAGACCAAAAGTTTGCTTTCAATTTAAGAAAAAATGATTTATCATGCATCGAGACTTGGATCAAGATTTATTTGCGCCGTGATCTTCAAAAACATCTTTTTATGTCATACTGCCAATTTGTAAGCACCTGGTTTACTCCCTGACAATCTTAAATGCTTATAAATAAAATTACTTGTCATGTTATCTGTTTATATATTTCATCTGTAGAACATTGAAGTACGTTCATTGATAATAGTTATATCTTTTGATTACATTTTTGTGTTCGTTTCACTGTTAAATACACCAAACGTTGATATTTGCTTGAATGAAACTTTTAAATTTGCTTTTTTGTAATTAGTACACTATTTCTTCAATTTGTAGACAAAACGTTTGCTTTCAATTTATAAAAAAAAGATTTATCATGCATCGAGACTTGGATCCAGATTTATTTGCGCCGTGATCTTCAAAAACTTTAATTGAAAGATATTGACAATTTTATATACTCAACTCAGTGGACTTTTATTATTTGCCTAAAGATGCAAAACTTCTGGCTTAGTGTGTAATTAAGGAAGGCCAGGGAGCTATTTCGTTTGACAAAATATTATATTACGAGAAGACAATATCTTAATATCAAAAGCTATTACAATGAAGGGATGATGACTAGAAGATTAACATGCAATCTCACAATAATGAAGGATTGATATAGATAATAATAGATGGGGCGCCTGAACATTTGGATGTTTTATACGAAGCAAAAGTAAACAAGTGATGCCAAAAATATGAAACGTTTGCTCTTGCATTTAATTGATGAACAAGGATTTACATATAAAGTATATAAAGGGTATCTATTTGCTTTTTACATTCAAAATTATTATTATGAATCAAATCTGTGTTAACTTCGTAAAAGCTCAGTTATTTATGACAATTCAGAAATGTAAATCGATAAAGAATTACAAACGTTTTAAATGAAAATATAGCAGTGATCTTGCGATTGTGGTTAATTAATATTTTAGCGTGATAATGTTTTTTTTATATTTTGATTTTGTTTCAATACGAAAAGTAAAATATCTGTCATATTGTATTACGAGAAGTACTATGCTAGATGCATTTTATAACATAACCGACTTCAAACATGCACTCAGTGTCCAATAAATGATAAGTTTGAGCCTGGGAAATATTGAATGGTATGCATTACAGTGTTTTCAATTTCATTTGAACTCATGCCAATGCATACGATTGGAGCATTCTATCTGTCAATATCTAATCAGTGCATTTTAACTGTTTATCCTCCTCTTGATTTTATCTTTACACTGTGCTTATGTTGAAGAGGTTAAAGAAAAGCGGTACTACGAGTTGAAATTACACAAACACAATGTTAATCATCCTTTTTTATTCCCATAAATGTATTAAAGGGACTCTACAGAGGAAGAAACAATAAAAAAAACCACACACACACAAAAAACGACAACAACAAAAGCACATGTACAGTACGTAATAGGCTCCATTAAATTAATTGACAATATTACACAATTTTAATAACTTAATACCATTGACAAAGTTATAACATAAAACATATCTTTCTTTTAAATATCAAGATACGATAATAAGAAAGTTAGGCATTAATCAAAAATATTTTATGAGAATTCTATCATCCCATAGGTTGATAAGTAAAGGGACTGGACTGTGTGACAGAATTGAATTGTGAGACAGATTTGTCAATATAGAGAGTTATCAATCATTCCATTCTGGCTTTGCATGAAGCTTATATGAACAGTTTTTGAAACAGAAGTAAGTAGCTTCCACTGGATTCGGAAGTTGCTAATTTTTATTCCATGAAGGCCATTTTAATAATGGCTGCTATGTAATCATCATCTTGGCATATATACGCTCGTAAAATGGGTCTCATGCCCAAAAGGTTTGTTTTGTCTTAATCAACATCAGTAAATTCTATGCCAAAATTGATGTTTTTCCAATTTTCTGAAGTATTTTGTTTTGACATATTTCGTTACAATTTGACCAGACTACTCGTATAATGCATTCAGCTAATAACGGTATTAAAATGAAAGGTTCTTGAAACAGAAACAGGAAAATTTTGCTTCGTAGTCATTTGTTTTCTGTTTTCTGTTTGCTCCTCCCTGCTTAACTTCCATAAGCATACGATGTTGAGATTGAGAGAACACTGTTTTGATGAATTCTAGGTCAAGTTTGAATATGGGTCACCTGGGGTCAAAAACAAGGTCATACCGCCCAAATATGGAAAACCCTGTTAACACTCTAGTGGTCACAATTTTGACTCCATTGTCATCAAACTAAGTCAGGATGCTTGTCTATATAATTGCTCATATGAGTTCGAGCATGGGTCATTTCGAATGAAAAAATAGGTTACAGGAGCAAACAATGGGAAAATCTTGTTAACTCTCTAGTGGCTACTGTTGTTATCCAAATATCCTTGAAATTGGTCTGCAAGTTTGTTTTGATGATTTCTAGGTCAAGTTCGAATATGGGTCACCTGGGGTCAAAAACTTGGTCACAATGCCCACATATGTACCACTTTAGTGGTCACATTTTTGACTTAATTGTCATCAAACTTGGTCATGATGATTATTTAATTTATTGCTTAGATGAGTTAGTGAGTCAGTCAGTTGAGCGATCTAGGGCCATCTTGGATCTCCTATTTTATTATTACTGAATTTAGTTTAAGAAAATATTTTATTCACCAAACTGATGAAGATTTAACCACTGTTAAACGGTTAAAGTATTTAATCGATTAGATTGACAGAATGGACTTTCGATGAATGTAGAAACAAAATTATACAAACAATATGATTTATATTACTGAATGGAAGATACCTGTGCTGTAAATGTGTACCTTTTAGTACCAGCCGCGTAATGTTTCAAGGGTAAAGTAAATGGAATAAAGGTGAAAAAAATGTATGTGTATGGGTTACTTGAATCTTGGATTGAAAAGCAACTGTAGTATTTTTATAAGCATTTTATTTTACAAGTAGAAGCAAACGGTACTTTAACACTTTTTTGAAGCCTAGTTTTCTCCTGTGATTGTTAAAGTCATGAATTTGTTATGTTATTTTATGAGAATATTATTTAAAGTCATAGCGAAATATGTTTTAAATTTTTGCTTTTTAATTTACATAGCTTTTACTTATTATTGTTTATTAATTTAGCATCTCTTTTATCTGTTTAATTTTTATTAGCTATGTTTATTTCAAATTACTCTTGCATATTTCCCATAAAAATATTCGAGTACAGTGTATAAATTTTGCAAATCCAGCACATAGGTGCACTATACACGAATTTAGACTCGAAGACAATCCTTCAAAATCATTATTATCGTGATGTTCTGATAGGTATTGGATAATCATGTTTGAGGAATTCGGATATCTTAAAAGAAACAAAAAGAAACTTGGCAGGTGCTTGGCATGTATAATGTAAACATAAGAAGGAATAGGTTCAATATTCAACCTTCGCATGCTATGATCGAAGGACAATACACGATGTCCTTAACAAATAGACTTGTGGTAGATAAATAAAATGTAAGAAACATATGAGTGAATCATATAACGCCTCAGACGTATTTCTGTATCTTTATTTTACAAACGTTTACATTTTATTTATATTGTGAATCAGCCGATTGCCAATTGTTCAAACATATCTTACATCTTAGATATCAGCACAACTTTAAAGTACACCTATTCAACAGAAATTGTGCACATGGTACATTTTTCTATGGAAACAAATAACATTATCGTAATATCTGATCTTTGGCATTATTAGTTAATAATATCGTATTCAAGCAATTTATTGGTAAACGAAGATTAGTACATTCCAAATCAGACTCCTGTTGCTATATTGATTTCTAAAGATGCAGTCTTTATAAATATTCATAGTTGACAAACATATACGAGTATATGGTATCATACTGTATCATGAAAAAGAATTTACTATTCCAAGTGCACAGCCGAAGAAAACTACCATAAAAGCACATTACCCTTATTTGTTTTAGTATTTCAAATCCTTTTAAGACATTTATAGTTAATACTCATTAGAACAGTTGAAATTGTTAAGCACAAAACTAAATTTAAAGCGTTGTGCTGTAAAAAATCTTTCTACGTACCTTTTCTCATTGTCTCTCAGTTGAAGATATATTTCATACACAGATTAAATTACACTAGGTTTGAAATGTCACGTGATCTCGCATTTCAAAATATTTGTGTTCCAGTCTGTGTACTTTAAACTGTTATAATTGTCATTTAAAATATATAAGAATAATTTTACTGTACTGTACTCTTGAATATGATCAATGTATCGATGACTGAAAGCAGCATTCCTCCAGATATATTCTAATATTTTGAAAATTGAGATATAATTCTTATATTAGTTCAATGTTGTCAATTGCACAAGCTAAGTGATTTAACCTAGCCTTAGACATTTACATTCATGTGAATACCTATACCAAATCAAAATATAATGTTATTTCAGTTAGTCCGTTAGTAGCAGGAAAAAGGTTATTTTCCACATTAATTTAACATTATACATTCATAGTTCTACATGTATTGTGAATATTAAATATAGCTGTTGAAATACAAATATACTTTTATTTTTGAAATTTTAATTTTGCTAATCTGGGGGATAGTTTATGTTGATAAGATATGTTATGCAATTATTATATAGCAAATGTGTACATAGATGAAAGACCTGACATACATATAAGGAAAATATCAGCCACTTTAAAACGAGATAAGGACATCGATGAGCCTGTATATGAGGGGTAATGAAAATGTGCAACATCCCTCATGCCCCTAGCATGAGCGAGACTCAAGTTCCAACACTAAGAGTGATGGAATCAATGATCCTGAAAGTTAAAAAAAAACATAACATTGACGTCACATGGTTTTAGTCAGGGCGATATAACTAGATATGAATATTCTTTAATAAATATCCTCATATCATTTTTGTAAAGCTTTTCATTAAATTCGTCTTAAATATTTTAAGTTTTTTTTTATGAGTAAATAATTGTTGCAGCTGTTATCTTTCGTTATATTTTAGACTCTACACAATTTTCACTCAGTTTTCCCGCTATTAATCATCTGAATCTAACCTAGGTACTAAGAACATTGTATATGCATAGAAAGAGTTTCAATTGGTTTAACATTATTCATTTTGACCTACAATCGCTATCAATATATAAGATATAAGATATTAAGTAAATAGCAAAATAATTTAATAAGTTGTATTTCATTTAATGATAGTAGCCAATAAAAACCGCAGTCTTAGAAGGAGTCTGTAGTTGATTATTCTTTCCATGTTCTGCCTTGCGCCCTGTCCTGTTTCGTTTGGGGGTCCTCCTGGGCGTTATATATTAACTAATGTGTCGCGAATTCGTCTAAATACATTGTATAAAGACTAATATCTTACAGTTGTGTGACAGAATACACATAGCTTCTATAGTCTTCAATGGATTTCAAAAGAATATACTTAGTGGTTTTACTTGAATATAGTGTAATTATTATTCGATCAATAGATGCTTCATTTCAAACATATATTATAGCTAAGGTACGTTGTGGCTTATCTTCTTATCTAGTTATTTGGCAGTGATTTTCTAAAGGTGTAAAGAGTTTGTGCATCAGTCTTGTCAGTTATCTTAAGTGATTACATTATTTTTTTTGTTGAATAAACTATTGCGGTATATGTATCGATTAAGATTTGCATAATTTACTTCAAAACAATAAAACAATAAACAAGGCATGATTGAATCTTGTAGGCCATAAAGCACTCAACATTGTACATATGCAATATAATAAACACACGAAAAGAACTTATTAACAGACTGTAATGATTAAAAGGAATTGCAGGTATAGGCTATAATAATAAACATATTGTTTTAATTATAACTTGTTATATTCTCATTTTAATCGTATGTATCTGCATTAGTTTATGCAATTATTAAATCAGCTGTGAGTAGGTGGTGCAATAAATTATTTATATTTTTATTACCTGTACTTACAAAACTTTGCTGCACCATAAGGATAAATGGTGTTTGGATATTCACAACAAACAATTTGTAATATAAACACAAATGCTTATTTGTTAATAGATCTAGTTTGAAAATAAAATCGCCAAATTGATAATACTGATGATATTTATTACCTATCTTATCACAATGAATTTCAAATTAAATAATGCCAACATTTATAAAAAAAACCAGATCGGGCAAAACAAACAAAGTCTCATAATTTTACTGTAATGTTCTTTATTATAAATTTTGTTTATTTACTCTGTCAGTCACTTCACAGATGTTTTTCGTGCATTATTTGATTACAAAGCAAACTTTCCATGAAATGAATCAGGCTTTCAAAAGTAACTGAAGTTCTTTAATCTTCTGTGTTTTATATTCTTTTTTTGTTGTTGGAAACAGATTATACCCATGCTACCAGTGCAAACAAAGACCAGTCAGCACATTTTGACGTCGTCGGATCATGGTCTGCATTGTTCGTTACTCTGTCTGAACATGACCGATGACAAGGGTTAAATGTTACGAATAAAAGAAAACAATCTTAATCACAGCTGAATGAATCAAGATATTAAAAAAACTAAACTGTATTCTAAAGGATCGGTTTTCTGTTAGTAAAAATATATAAAAAAGCACGCAAAAGTTTGTTGGCCTTAAATTTTAAATTACATCACATACTAATAAGGCGAAAGTTTCATTGGAACTACTTTCAGTCACATGCTAAAATTGCTGACTTAATTTGCCATCTTTGGGAGAGATTCGTTTCTGTTAAACAGCGGGAAAAAGAATTAAAGTAATATTTTGAAATTGACATCTAAATCAGGCAAAGACAAAGTTTGCAGAGTTTGTAGAATTTCAAATTTGGATAGATAGGGTAACATTTTGTTTCAAACATTCTGAGTAGCAAAAATCACATAGTTTGTGTAGTGAATGTAAACAAAATTTGTTCTTAACAATGATAAATCGGAAAACATGCTTCATAAGGTTGATAATACAGATTATTTAATATGGCCTTACTTCTAAAAAGAGCATATTTGATATTCACGTTTTTTAAGGACAAGTTTCCATAAGGCCAAAACCATACTGAAGATTTATTTCAAATTTTAAAAACCTGTCTTCTTTTATAAATAAAACAAAACCATGTTGTAAATTGCTCAGTTCCTGGGTAGTGCTAGTACGTAAATGTTAAGGCTTGAGGGCGAAATATAATGATAATACTCAGCAAAATTAGACAGTAAGTGCAATATAAATCCCAGAGCACATCTATTGTCATTCTATATCTTGATTCATCGAATTGATGCAACACATTAATT
This sequence comes from Ruditapes philippinarum, assembly GCF_026571515.1. Lineage (NCBI taxonomy): Eukaryota > Metazoa > Mollusca > Bivalvia > Venerida > Veneridae > Ruditapes > Ruditapes philippinarum. Next base: position 29,870 of record NW_026855095.1, read on the forward strand.
TATTTCTGAAAATCCGTTATCTTGTTTATACATAAAATACAGGATTTGAGAGCAATACATTATAAAATTAGTTGTATGTTTTCAGTAATTATATATGTGTGTTATATCGTTTATTTTGCATGTTTTCTTGTCAATACTCTTAACTTCTACTCATCCATAAAGGACATGTACTATAACATTGGAAGAACATTTATGTTAGATAAAGGTGTATTAGTGATTATTTTCTGTCTTACATAATCAGATAATGTCTTGTGTTAACCATTACATTTCGTGAGTGTGCATTAAGAGCTGAAATTTGTTATATGCAAAAAAAACAAAAACAAAAAAAACAAACAAACACAAAACAAACACAAAAACACAAAAGACAGCTTATGCCATAAAGACAATTTCTTTTTTTTTATTTCTTTCTCTCCTTGATAGTCACAAATGATTATGAATAAATTACTTCAAATGTTCATTCATTTACATTAATTGATAAATAAAGTAGTTATTGAGTAAAATTGTATTATGTTTATGAAGACCTTAGTTTGTTACTATAACGAAAATCTTTTCTTCGTCGTCAGTCATGAATTCATCATTGTTAAACGATGTAAAGATGTTTTGTGTGTGTGTGTGTTTTTAGAAACGTACAATTAATTGTATCTCTGCTAATCAAATAACGAGAGTAATATTGATTGACCAATGATCAATATATAACGTAGAATATAAAGTCATAATATAAAAGTACTTGCTAACATAATTATGCATCTTGAACAATATTTCATAGATAAATAACTACATTTCTGTGCATTGTCTTTTGTGAAAATGCATATTATATCTCTTGTAAAAAATTTTTTGTGATTTTTATAACCCCCTTTTTCATTTTTGTTTCTGGTGAATGAGATATATTCCATGGTTTCCTTTAATAATATTTTACCGATTAGCTGTGACAAGATATATATCAACAAACTCAAAATTATTTAGCATTTAATAAACTTTAGGGCCTATGACAAATACGACAATGATGGTGAATTAACGAAATATTTCTCTTTTTACCATGATCTAAATGATTTAACTAAGTATTATCTTTTGGAATATTTGGCTAGAACAGTGTTGAAAAAAGTACTTATGAAGCACGTTTGATTGACAGAAGCGCTGTTATTATCAAAACATAGGTATTTTACGTTTGTAAGGTGATGAATGGTCTTACACTGAAAAGAAATATGTTATTGTGATAAAAAAGAAACAAACTTCGTTCTCGTATACACCTTTCTTTTTGTCTAAATTGACACTTATTTTTTCTATCAAAAGTAGAAACGACTTTACAGCAAAGTTGTGATATGTATTACTGAATCTTGTGTATGGATAGATTTGTTAAAATAACATGAAAGTCTCGTGTAATGATAATCATAAGTAAAAAGGTATACATGTTTGTAATTCGCTGCTGATAGAGATCTTTGACGATATGGAAACGTTTTTCTTGTTTTATGTTTTACTTCATTTTAACATTTTCTGGTACAAGGTTATAAATAAGTAAGTTAACTGGAACTTTATTTATGTAGTGCATTTTAATAAATTTGCATTTGTTATTTTGAAAACATTTTGATTATATTTGAGATAAAAATTAAAAAACAGCATCAAGTTCAGAAGGTGTTTACAAGAACGACATCAATTTTGGCCACATATTACGGGCGTAATTTCTCAAACACTTCAGTGTTAATGACATGAAATGCATGTTTTGTTATGTTCATCGGTTCAGCAAGAACAGTATTCCCATGAGCTTCACTTTATGAACTTTGATTATGTGCTCAGTGCATTTCTTTATGCAAACATAGAATTATTTAATACTTCCTCTTTTCCTTCATTTATTGAGATATATTAGTTACAAAACATCGTAATATTGGTAAATGAAACAATATGTTCCCACATAATGTCATGAAATACAGATTGAAATAAAATAACATTCCAAGAATGCCTCTTGTTGCTATATTTCTTTAGCTGAACAGAACTTGAGATGACAGTTCGTCGAGTAATTTTTTCCAAAACTCGAGCCAACGGTTGCAATAGTAAAAGTTTTATTACTCTAAAACTATCAAGTTCCCGTATGTATTTATGAAATTATTTGATTATCATTTGAACTATTGACTTCATTTTCAATGTGTCCTATGATAAAACTTTCTAAATAACGTTTGCATGCTCAGAATAGAGAGCAAGGGCATGGGTCAAGATGCAAATCTCATAAGATGATATCCAAAAATCTAATTTGAAACTAGCGAATGCGACGACAAGACACAAGTAAACAAGCAATTGTTAAAGAACAACAGATAAAGCAATACGCAATCTTCAGGTTTAAACGTATAAAAAAACTAAAGAAAGCACTTGAGTACATTTCTTCCTCCTTGTCGAGATTTAAGCTACGCGTTCAATCTACATAAATAATTTATCGCAGCTTAAAGCTATGTTGTTTTCTACTAATGTGTAGCCTTGGGACAGTATGCTCTCACCTATTATCCTTACTTGTTTACGAAAAACGTTGAATGTTTCATTGTTATTTAAACACAGTCGAAAAAAGGCACGAATGTTATACCTTAAGTGTGTTTGATTAATCGACATTTGTATTTAAGTTATATTTTTACCAAGAAAATATTTGCTTGGTAATTTTCTCCTAAATAATCTTGTTATCAGGTATTCTCTAATACCGAGATGTTTTTCGTCATCAGTATCAGTAATCATAAGAGATCTTGATAAAGTTTTCTGAAAAATATTTATTATAGTTTCACTTCATGAAGGAGTATCAGGTAGAAAAAGTATTACCGAAACATTACCGGGAATGATGGACTGCAATGAAAAATGATCTTATAGGGATTTTTTTCACATTTTTATCCTGTTTTCATAAATATTACTGTTATCATTTTTATATTCGTTATGTAATTGTTAGAAAAAATAAAATTGCTACGCAAAAATGTCACACAGTCAATTTAATCCTTTTATAACAATTGAACTATAATTTACACCGAGACGAAAAATTTATTTTGAATAAGCATACAATATATGCAAGAAAAAAGAATAGAGAAACAAATGAAGACATTTAAAAAAAACTAAGGAGAGGATGTTATTTTTATACAAGTAATTTTGTAACATTATACGTCAGCTGAACATTTCCCGGATGACAGTCATTTTAGATTATTATTATCTGCAAGATAAAAGTTTTATCACGCAAATTTAACATTAAATACAATTTTTTGATTTGAAATATTTAACTGTTTTGTTAATGTTGCTGTGTGTCTCTATGGAAAGTAGCATTTACGTCCGTTATCAGAAGTAGACTGTTTACAAAATGCAAATATCAACTGATATTTTAAACTGGAAATCTAATTTCCCGCGTTTTCAATAGATAATGAAAGTATTTTCAGTTTACAATACATATGTCCAGCGCCAAAAAGAACAATCCTGGAATTTATAAGGTGAATAATAACAACATGTCACTTACAGAAATTTTGTCCACATCGTTTCTTTTACAGCTAAAAAAAGACAATCATTATCAAATGAAGTGTTTACAAATGAAAATGATTAGATAAAACAAATTCCATACTTATTTCTTTGTTAATGGTTTTACGAAAAACATGTTTGTGATTGCACGGTATAAATGTGTTAACATTTTTTTAAATACGGAAGTGTACTTCAATGCATAAATGCTGACAGAATGCGTCCTTTGTTACAACATTTTGCTTATTTTCATTAAAGATTGTTTTTTGTTTGTTTTGTTTTTAGAAATATTGGTAATTATCACAATAGATATTTGAACTGGTATTTAAAAAAATCAATGTCTTTTTATTCTTTTCAGGTGATTGTTGTCTAACGGGAGCAAACTCAAACAATATAAATGGATTTAAGAATGGTTCGTTTTGGTATTAGTATTATTTTAAAAGTATTTTAATAGGCATATTTCTTTCACACGTTGCAGACGAGAGGACAAAACGTTACCGGCAGAAATTTTCATCATAATCGTCTGAATTACTTTAGATCAAATTTGCTTTGAAAACTAAACAACAAAAAAAAAGAAAACTGTATCTGGGTTTTTCTTATATCAACAGCATTTACTCCCCTGAACAATCAACTTTGATATATTCAAGCTTTCTAATTTTGATTGATTATTATTCAATTACAATATATATTCATACAAAGAGGATAAACACATTGTTCTTATGTACTAACAATATCATTTGAAATAAAATAGCAAATATTATAATTATAGTCTTGTAGTGAATAATGTGCACGACTAACTTTCTTTTTTGTGTGTTTTTTTCTCGAAGAATTGCTCACGTCTTTTTGTACTGGGAGAATGGAATGTTCTTTAATCTTTGAAGGGAAACATATTATTTTGTGCAATGTTTTTCAGACACATATTTCTTAAATTAAGGTACATTTAATATGTCATTATCTGAAGAATGTCAGTTGTTTCACTTTGAAATGCTTGATTAGTCATTTTTTTTTAAACTTGATTGATAACAAATGCAATCAAATAACTAACCTGAAAAAATAACAAGTTCAAGTTCAACTTTGAACTTAAAATTTGAACTTTGTGGACTAATCTGAAAAAGTAACAATATAATTAAACTGTGATATTCTGCAGTATCACTAATATTTATTTTATCTGTCGATCTTTGTATATCAAGGAAGTTTTACTGGTAGCATGTGATGCATATCAGCCGTACTTTGAATTAAAACCAGACATTTAAAAATGTTAAATTACATCTTGTTTGTTTTCTATAAGTTTTTACATTTTCCATTAATTGCTGCAAGTGACAGAATGCATTATTGCTATACATCATTTCAATCGCTGCTAATTTCGAATATCAAGTAATCTCCAGTACATTACGGCAAAAGAAAAACAACAGTATATAAAATAACATTTGATTTTGATTAAACGATAAAGTCAGGATGATATGCTATTTCTTTACTCATACCGGGATCATGTCAAATACAAATAAAGGGACACTATCATCATTCGTCAAAATAAGTTTTATAATTTCTTTCCTGAAATTGAATTGACATTATATGACCTAAACTATATAAAAAAAAGCAAAATAGCTCTCAAGGAAAAACAACAAAATTGTGTCTGACATACTTAAATGCATACTCATATTTACTTGGGAGCTAACGCTAAACGCAAAAATTTGATAGAATGTTAAACGTATACCGTGACAAGACTTTCTGAAGACTAAAAGCTCAAAGAAAATTCATGTAAAACATTTGCGTTTGTAATTGCATTCGTTTCACATGCAAGTTTGAAGTTCTAAAAACACAAGTTGTCAGTGATATTTGTGACGCACATTGACGTAATTGCAGTACAGTTCCCAAACTTTGAATGTTTTACAGCAGGTTCTTAAATTCTGTACATCCTGGCAAAAAGATATAATAATATTATATAACACTTTCTATTGCCCTTTAAGTTTGCGAATAGATAAAATAAGTATAGCAGTTACTCTCCCTAATCGAGGGAAAAAAGCCCTTTAATGATTTTATGAAACTACAAATGTCGTGATACTCCGTGTGACATGACCACAATGTAGCATGACAATCGAGACATAATAATTATATCTAAAGATATACGTTGAAATATTGAAATTACTTGGGCAAGTTTGAGACAGATAAGTCAAATGAGAAAATTTCTGATAAATCCCAGAGCGCATTTGGAGATAAGACTTCTGTATCTTAATTCACCGAATTGATGCAACATCATAATGCTTGTCTGAAGGCTTGTAATAATTATATTGATATATAATAGACATTATAGAAACACCACACTCGTGAAGCTGCAGTTATGATAGCAAATATAATCTAAAAAAGCCAGTCAGTAGTCCTAAAAAGTTCAGTATTATTACTTCTTGTCATATTATTTGACAAAAGCAAGTCGTATGTCACGCCATTTTCACTGATCACAATCGCTTCAGAGGGTAATAACTGCTACAAGAATTTCTTTTTTTCAGTACTTTTAACGGCATATAATGCACGATAAGTGACAAAATATTTTCCTCCAGAATATTTTGTTACAAACTGTCATAGTTTGGACATTGTCTCAGGTGTCACGGAAAACATCATATTCAAAGACCTGTGCTTTAAAACGTCAAATATTACATGCCTTTTGATTGGAACCAATTACCAAAGCATATAGTTCAAATTATGTCTCATGTTTTATTGACAGTGAAAAAAAATATCATAATGTCACTTTCAAACATAGTATCGTATGTTCTCTTCACTGCAGTCACAAATGACTATAAGTAAAAATAATTGACATGCTATCTGTTTTTAAAGGTTTTTCAAAAATACTTTTTGTACTTTTACAAGTCTTTCTAAGAGATGTTGATTTATTACGTTCTCTAAGAATGAGGCAGGACAATGCACAGGTTAAAAATAAAAAACTATGTACCTGAAATAAATTGAATTAGCAAAGCCATTCTATTCACATTTCATCTTAATTCATAGTGCTGGCGAATTTGAATTTACAGAAAGTCCATATAATGTTAATGTTCTGCATACTTCTTGTTCATGTCATCCAACTAACCATTTAATTATTTGCAGAGGTTGTTAAAGTCAACACAATATCAGTAAACCAGTCACAAAATAATTAACATTACAGGTAAAAATGAAAATAATGTAGTGAAAATGTCTGCTTGTGACCATAATATTATATTTTTTTTGAGAGCACAAGCAAATGATCTTTGAACGCATAAAAACACATCATAAAATACTCAACATTATTTTGTAAAAGAGGAGGTATTGTATAATCTGATGCACTGAAAGTCTTTAAAAAAAAGACCCATACAAAAACGAAACAACAACAACAAAATAAACAAATAAAAAACACAACAACAATAACAACAAACCCAAATATATTATACTTCATTTCCTTTCACATCATAAGGTGTTGGATAAAATAATGCCAAAATTTGTGGTGCAAAAAAAAGCAAATACAAAATTGAAAATTTAACAACAAAACATCAGTTAAAATATACCAAAAACAACACATATTTCTTTAATCTTTACTAGTTTCGACCAAACAACAAAACATCAAAATAAAAAAAAGAATAAAAAGGAAGTGGAATTAAAAAAGTGGGAAAAGAAACATTAGCATTATACTTAAGTTCTACGATTGCCCTTCATCTGCTGTGGTACAATCACACACTGTTTTGTGCACTAGTATGGTTATAAAATGTCTGAACGATATTGAACGATATATTTGTTTCAATATTAATGTTGAAAGCGTTTTATTCAAATAAAAACCATGCATCTAATAAACATTTGGATATACTCTGATAATACCACATTCATAAGATAACTCTTAGCTCTTTACTTTTCTCAGAAGAAACACCTTAGATAGTTTTAGCTTGGAGTAGGGTTTGGTAATTTAGAAACCAAGCACATATGCATTAAAAAATTCTTTCGCCACAAGGGTAAATTGTTAACCAGGCAAAATAATTTTAGACTGATGGATTCTGTAAAACAATCTTTTGTAAAAAAGATACACTTTCAAATACTTTATTCAATTGATTCAATAATTTAAAGATGAATTGTGGATAAAAATTCTCCGGTTGTAAATGTGACATAGATGTAGGCGCATAATATATTATTCACTGAATTGAAATGGTTTACTGTTAAGATAATATAACATATTTATGTACCATAAATAAAACAAACTTTCATTTAGTTTAAAGATATGTTGTAAAATTGTGATAAGTTTAATTCTAAAATATCATCTTGTTGGCGAATAAATAATACTCCTGATAAAAGTTATTCTTGTTGGCTTATAAATATTCATGATAAAAGTAATTCATATTGGAGAAAAAAATTAATATTTGTTGTTTTTCTTTTTTGGTAAGTATGCACGGATCATTGTTTTTCTTGAAATCAATCATAATCTATAAATAACGTAAATTATATGTTTTTTTTGTCAATTTAAATAACCATGGGAATTAATCATATAAATATTATAGATTTTACAATTATATCAATGTTCATGCGTTCTGTGATCAAATTATACATTATACCTCGTTAGCAATGTTTATCTATTGGTTAGAAAGAAAATATTTTAACATAATGCTATTGTTACATTTATAAAAAAAATTAGATCAGTAAGTGACAAAGTGGCTGACAATTAACGTGTCTGTTCCTGGCATATATTTTCATCAAACCTGATTATATTCCTAAGTAAAATCATTTTTAGAGAAAATGCATTTCCGCCAAGTAATGAATCATTTGATATTCTGTCAGTTATACATTCCAACGAGACATTGTAATTATCATGTCTCCTGAACAGCTCGTGGTATTTCCTAACATAATTTATTTTACAAGATAGTTTTTACATAAACAGAGCGATATACATATTTAGAAATATACTATGCTCATCTATGAGTAAAATAATTTTATCGCAGAAATTCATTGAAATCTATGAAATATTTTAACTGAATATGTCCAATTTGAATAGAAAAAATGAACAAACTATGTATGGAAAGCTGCATTCCCTATTACAGGTCAAATAAAGTTGGTCCTTTCTTAAAAATTTTGCCAGTGTTGTAGTGATACTATATATTTATACATGTATTATGGTCTCCTAAAGTGTGAAGAGTTTAAAAAGTAACATACATACTTTGTGTGAAGTCGAAACATGTTGATTTTATATTTAAAAGTGAAAGTGTAGCAATTTTCAATTACTTCAAATATCAAACTTGAGCATAATAATATTTTATACACATTTTCAGAATCGCGGTAGTCCCTTGTTTCTGTAATTCTATGGATTGGTAAACTATGATTTAATTATAATGGTATGTTGATGATGTTTTCCTCTTCCCATATGTTAGAGTATGCAGCTGAAATTACGCCCACTATAAATTAATACAAACAAGCTTTTGAAAATAAATGAATAATTTCTGCAGTATTGAGTTTGCTGTATAACCTGAACTTATTGCGTCACTTGGACTTGCTGAGGCAATGTACTAATTTTAATATGTTTAAGTTTACCTTCTTTCCTGGGTAGCGGACCTCTCTTTATCTCTTTAAATTTCTTTCCAGGGATGCCAGTCTCTGTCAGGTTTGCATATTTCCTGGCAAGCCAGGCCCTACCACGACTGGCTCCTCCATTTTGGAAAGCGGGTCGATGGTATTTCGTAATTCCTTACTATGTAGCGAACCGTTTCCTATTAAATTTGAGCTTCGTCTTAGAGACTTGCTGAAAATGTTGCCCCGTACTTCACTTCAGTGTTGTTTTATTTTTCTGGTCCTTCGGGATCATTGATGCCAGCACTATTAAGTGTTGAGAATTGAGTATCTCTCAAACCGGTGCTAGGGGCATGAGGGATATTGCACTTATTCATCATCCCTCCTGATTTTCTTATGATTGAACATTATCAAATGTTGGAATAATGTAGGGAAAGGTTTACTGGAAAAACTTGAATGTTAAGAAAAACACAGCAACAGGTTTTTTTTTATCCTGAGCTTTTAAAGACGATTAAAATAGACTTTGTTCTCACATATCAAGTGCACTTGTAAGTATTTTTTTCCCCTAACTTTTGCAGTAACTGGTCTTAATAAGGTACAGTTCTGGAAAAACAAATTTAAGAATGAAAATAAAAAAAATTAGAACGATTTTATCATTTTGATTTAAAGTTAAATATATGTGTAAAACAACAATGCATTTTATCAAACTATTCAGGAAAACATTGAATCTATAGTTTATTCTATATGCTGCTACAATAAATATTATTATGTTATTGAAAAGCACTACTGATATATATCTGGATGAAAAAATAAAAATAAAATGAAAAGATCACAAAATCGTTCTTATTTTAACTTTCATTTCGTTGTGTATAATTGACCTATACTATCACTTTTTGAATTTGCGTCTGTTACTGGGTGTCTAAAAGGTATTAAGGTGTGAACGTGCCGTTAGTGCACTGGAGATGCATAAATTTTCCCCCTGATTACGTTAGAATTACTTAAACTAAGCTTTTACATTAGATTTTTCAGTAGCATTTTTTATGTTAATAGAACATTTAATGGCAGGACTGGTCTAATATTCAAATAAATAATTTGTAATAAATAATTATGTCTTTATGTTATGATACGTAAAATCTAAACAATGTTCATCATTTTATTTGGTCGAATGTGGACTTCCCTTTCACGTGACCTCTTTTATCTGACTGGCAAGTGAACTTGTAGTCGGGTGATTATATCTTGCCTGCAGCAATGGCATATTTCTTTTAACACCACTTTTGTTCTTGTTTATTTCTTTTCAATTATGGAAAAAAATCTTTTTTTTATTTTTTGCGTGGTTAACTTGGCAGCTATTTAATGATTGATTTGGAGATACGCAATGTTAAGTTAATTCACAATAGGAAAATCCACCAAACAATTCACTAAAATTATGCAGATGATACTAACATTTGATAAGCCTTAGTCGTGAAGACCCCGATGATTTAACGGATAGGAGATTATTTAATAGCTCTAAAACTTAGCTTTATAAATTTAATATATATTCAGAATCACTTCAGAAGGCATAAAAATCCTGAAAAATGATGACGGTTTTACCTCTTCATTGCATTAACTCAATTACCACATATAATTATAGTTATGTGCAAGGAAAAGAACACATACTGAAAAAAAAATCACATCCTGTTCTAAAACTGCGTGGTACTCAGTAAAATATGCAAAAGGTATATCTGTAATTTTGATAAGTTGTTTGCAGTGCAGGAAAACGATGCGTTAAAACTTAAAACTTTGAAATAACATATATTTGATGTCAAAGTTCTTGTTTTGTTCGCTGTTTATATTTTTACGAAAAAAGTGTTTTCAATGAATAAAAGAAATGAATCGAATTGACAAGCAAATCTTAATAATTCCCCTTTTTTTCAAAACATATTAAAAATTGCACTACTTTTTTTATTCTATTGAAATAACATTTTATCACTTTCAACCTTGTCTTTATTAATAATCGTATTCCTATATACCTACTGAAACTAGGTTTTGCTGCTATCAAACTAAAACGACGATAATCAATGTTAAACTATCCTGTAATCAAAGTACATTGAAAGTATATTAATTTTGGCGCCGGTGAATTGATAACTTCAAAGTTTTGCCAATAAATACATCTATACTCTTAATCCATCAACAAGTTAATGAAACACAAATTTGTGAAAAGAAACTTAGCTGACGTGAATTAAGACATTTGTTTCTGTCAGATATTTGACTTGATCCATGATCAAAGCATTTATGGAAAGATGTTTAAATTTATTTTAAATGTCTGTATAAAAGATTAACCTTGGTTTATTTGAAAGTGTTTATATTGTTTAATTCATTTTGCATGATATGATTCTGCAGCTGTATCTAAACAGATATCAAATCAGTTTTTGTAACCAATGATAACGTTTATGCTTGATATTTCTATCATTATCAGTACTTTAGATACGCTTTTTTGGTATCAATAACAAACAATAAAAAACAAACACAAAACAAACAAAACAAAATATTCAATTATATCAGAGTTCGTGCGGATGGAATAGTTACGGCAACAACAAAGCACAAACAAATGTTTACCTGTAAATTGCTGACAGCCGATATGCACTCATGATAAATCTATTTACGAATAATGACCTACATACTTTGGTTCATAAAATCTACAATTAAAAGTATATTGAATTTTTAAAATCAACGATTGCTAAGTATTTCAAGCTTGCTGTTTTCTAACGTTTCTAATAATATGATTTGAAATGTTGAAATACGGCGCTTGCGGTTGCAGTATTTTATTATATATCTTGTGTATGTTTTGTTTTGTAAAACGGTGCATTTATTAACAACAACTACACGTCCGTGTTACAATAAGAAAGGTATCGAAAATGCAATGTGGGTGAAATTTTGAATGTACAAATAACAGAAACATGTTGCTAACTAAATTATGTCAGACGTTTAGTATTTAGATTGGAACCTTAAAGGAGGCTTAAATTTGTTTAATATTGCACAAGATCTTTATACCAAAGAGATTGAAATATTAATCCGTTTCATTTTCGTTCTTTGAAAAGGTCACAGTTTCCAATTATATTATTGTCCTATTCCAGTTTCTACATCTTGCGATTCCACGTTTATGCCTAGTATCTGTTCGATACTATGTTGGGTGCCTATCTTATGGTTCTGCGGGGTTAAGTATATATTGGCAAGGGCTGCATTCCGTGAATGAAGCTCTCCCTTGTTCATATTTGTTTTCGTAATTAATTCACAATAAAATGTTTCTAAAATTTTGCTTTCCGTTATCAAGTTTATAGGAAAAATTGTATTTCATTTAAGTAATGGTATTTGTTAAACGTGTCTTTGCAAAATATAATACAAAACAGTATTAAAACAGTAGTTTATAAATAGATAAACAATTATTTACAACATACTAGTACATGAACATACTGTTTTTGTTTCTTATAATTTAACGCCAAAGCCATAAGAAATACCTTTTTTCATTAATCAGAGAAAATGTTGTCATTTTATATGACTTTATTTCGAGTGATAACAGCGATTATTAAGAGAAAGATATGTCAATGTCAAAATAAAGACAGAAACGAAATGCAGACTTGAAATAAAAAGTAATGCTCTGTTACAAAAATGAACCTGTCTTGCTGAAAATCTTGATAAAAAGCCTCCTTGATTTGTTGTCATCATTTAATATATTCAACAGAAAAGCTAATGAGGAGTTGTTAAAATTGTGGAATACACATCTGTCTGTCATTGAATGTTTGAAAACATCAATTTGAAAGCATTTAGCACCCACTGACGATTTAATAGTTGGTGTTAACATACATTGTAAGAACAATAAAAAATCAATGAAAAAACTAGGAATAGAAGAACCGGTCAATGGTGCCCGAATAGGTTTTGGACACATGGAAGTATTTTCTTGTTGATACCTCTTGTAGTGTTAAAGTTATGTCCTGGACAAATTAAATTATAAAAAGGCAGTTACTCCAAAATAAGGCAAAGCAAAGATACTATTGTTATGCACTGCACTCAATGAGATCTATTTACCTACTAAGTTTTTGTTGATACCCCTTGTGGTTTCAGAAATTTTTCTCGGACAAAGTTTAAAGTGTAAACTTGTAAATAGGACAATAACTCCATAATTAGGCATAGCAGAGTTATTATTCTTATGCACTGCACTTCTACTTAATGAGATCTATTTACCTACTAAGTTTTTTTTATATACCTCTTGTGGTTCGATAGATTTTTCCCAGACAAAGTTCAAAGGGTACATTTGTAAAAAGGGCAATTACTCCAGAATTTGGTAAGCTGAGTTACCTTATCTCAATGAGATCTAAATTCTTACAAAATTTCTTGTTAATGTCAAAGACGACATGCAGACGGACGAACAAAACGGCGACAATATACTCTCCCTTCGGGGGAGCATAAAATGTCATGCTTTGTTATAATAATGAACGTGTCTTTGTGGAAAGTTTTGATGAATGTCGCCTATATTTTATGTCTTTATATTATGTATTTAACTTTAAGGACAGCAAATTAGCATATTTGTGTCAAATGCTTTTATTTGGGCTATGTTACCTTTTAAATATTTCATCTCACTATTTTATAAATTCCAATAATTGGACACATTTTAACGTCTGATATAACTAAGCATGCACGATGTTTCTGTTGTGCATTCAAACTTTTAACACATTGCATATTCTATACTCTTCTTATTGCAATTATGGCGTGTAATTGTTGTGAATTACTAAATCATTTTACAAAACAAAACATTCACAAGATATATAATTGTTGAATAATGATAAACTGCAGCAGTTGCAAGGCAATATTTTAACAATTCAAAACATATCATTAGAAACGTAACAAACTGCTAAGATAACTTCCCATGTACTTTTAATGATGGCTTTTAAGCATCAAAGTACGAACTTATTTGTAAATGGATTTTCCATGAGTACATAACTGTTTGTAGCTCTAATGCTGTCAGCAATTCACAGGTGCTAATTGATTAGTTTGCCCTTTGATCTTGCTGCAATATTCTTCTCATAACTATTCTGAAATAATTTTAAACTTACTAATTTAAAAAAGCAGGGTATCGTTTATCTTTGATAGGTAGGTCTAAAAATGTTTGAGTGAGTCAATCTAAAATGTTCATGTTATTTTGATAAAGGACACACATACTCCTTTATTTCGGGACCATACGGAAGTTTCACAATCACCGCTGTATGAAAACATCTGCGGGTGTTTCTAAATTCATAAATTATTAATGCTAAGTTCTACTCTAGCCGATGCCGGAAGAATGGACGATATATTCCATTTCAATATAATAATAAAAATAAACAATCCTTGAACAGACTCAAGCAATCCGGTCTTGCATCATTTGCTATACTGCCCTGTCGGTCGTAATTTAAAGTATTTTGTTCTTTCAATTATTATTATCATATTCCTCTGACTGGTTTCTATATTCTTACTTGAATATTCTTTAAATATCACGAAATTGCCGATTTTAAAATCGTTTTACATCTATCTGTGATATGCAGGTTTCATAAACCTCTGATATTCTCTAAAGGTTGATTTAATTGGAAGAATATAAGTATGACGAATTTAAGGTATGCGCCCCCAAAAAGTCACTATAAGGAACTATAAAATTGATCACAAAGGTCAGTTATATACCTAAAAGGACACCTGTTTGCAAAATTTAAACAAAGTTTACCGTATGGTTTACGAGTTCTGGAGATTTTCCATAACTTAAACTTGGCTATCAGAAGGGCTCTTTTTCAGAAATGAGAAACTCTAAATAATCTATAATATAATCATTATAAAACATGTTTTCCTATTGAACATTGTCAAAGAAAATAATAGCATTCAGCTAATAAATGACACAAGCAAAACTATCGTTTCTACTCAAATTGTTTTAAATATGTATGAAAATGTAACCCTACCCCATCCATTTTAAATAGCTGTTTTCCTACTTGGCGGCCTAAAAATATCCCTAAACTGTATTAAAATGAGAAGCTTTTTTGCCTAAATTTTTTATGTATATTGGTTGAGCTTGTCAAATATAAAATACTTTTACCGTCTAGTTTTTACTTTATTAGACTATCAGGTACCATATTTGATAATAAATTTGGTAAACTTAAGCCAAACAAATATAAAACCGAAAATAATTTTTTAATTAAAATGAAATACATTTTTCTTACCGTGATCCGAGAAACACATAAATACTGTTAAAAAAGGAGATAGAAAGAAAAAAAGTTGCCTCTTCTAGGGTTTGAATCCAAGCCCCACAATTTCAATGCAGTTGATAGTAGTTCTAGCCTATTTGAAAACAGCTCAAAATGGAGGTAATGCATTCGGTGGGTCATACCTTAAGCAAGAAAGTGTCATATCGAAGGTGCCATGACATATTATAACATTACGATTAATCAAAATTAACACGTTTTTACGTAACATTTTAGTGTTATCAAACGCGCCCGAAACCATACATTTAAAAATACATAGAAATTATAAACATTATATCAATAGAACGTATCAATAATCATATAATATATTAGACATTTATTGAACATCATAAACTTATGGTACCTGGTAAGTTTTGATATTATTCTCGTTATTTTGTACTTTGTTTCCTTATATCACAAAAATGGTACGAAAAAAAATCTCGGCAATAAAGACAAGCTTGAAAGTGACAAAATGTTACTTCATTATAATAAGTAAAGCAAGTTTAAATATATTTTGGAAAAAGGGGAAACACAACGTAGTTTTTTTGAGCACAAATCATTAATAAACGCTTAATAAGCTTTGCTTGTCAATTCAATTCAATTCTTTTTTCCATTGAAAACACATTTTAATATAATTATTAACAGCGAACTAAACAACAATCAAACATATGTAACAAACAATTCATTTATTGATATATTGCTTGCTTTCACTTGTGTTTCTAAAATTAGACGAGTGACGTAGGAACAAAGTTTAAATAACTATGATCTTTATCTAAAGATTTACCTTTGTATATTTTGTACCAGGAAGTTTTACAGCATGATATGATTTTTTCTTTCAGTATGTGTTTCTTTTCCTTGCACATTTCAATATTTGTGGTCTTTAAGTTCCTGAAATGAAAAAGTAAAACTATTATAATTTCAACAGGATTTTTATGCAAATATAACCCTTGACAATTGCTTTCCCTGAAAGAGCCACTTTTCTATGTGAACCTAACTCTATCTTGGTCATCTATTTTTCATATTCAAACAAAATAAAATTTGTAGAAAATTTACTTTTTGTTATCAAATTAACAAAAAAGACATTTTTTTTAATATAGGTATTTTTTATCGTTTTTGCAATTATAGCATAAAACATTGTATTTTATTAACGATGAATATAGTTGTTTATCTTAAAGGTTATTCACGGGTTGTAATTTTATACTTGATGTTAAGATGATTGGTACCTAAATATGCTTACATCTTGATTAACAGATTTGATGCAACATCTTAATGCGTACCTGATACCTGGATATCTTTTTGATTATAAAATACACGTCGTGTATAAACGTTGCAAGGTAAATAAAATCTAGAAAAAATACAGAAAGAGCAATACGCAATAAATTTTCTTGTATATAATTGATCTAACATTATGTGGTTTTACGTCTTATGAATATGCTTTTAGACTATGTTTTCTTGTTATAAAATCATCAGTTAAAACATTCATAATTAAGATAAAGAAAAAATAGTATTATTCAAAATTCTTTCATAACAATACCCCATCATTATTATAATCAAATATGATCGGATCGATATCTTCATCATATTTCCATTATACTATCAGTGAATTTCAAGATTTTGTTCTGTGTGATGACAGTGATAATGAAAAAGATATATCAATGTCAAACTTAATGCAGGAAGAAAATGCAGACTAGGAATAAAATGTCATACATATTTATAATGATGAACGCGCTTGATCGAAAAGCTTGATAAAATGTTTGCTAAAATTTATGTCTTTATTTTCTGTATTCAACAAAAAAGAAAGAAAAAGAAAATGAGGTGTCGTAAAGATGTCGAATATGCATCTGCATGTCATTGAATGTGATTAAAGCGTATAGTATTTACTGATGACTTTAATAGGGGGTTTTAACATACATTGTAAAAACTAAAACAGATAAACAATTTTGTTGTTAAGAGTTTCTATTAAAACAATTTAAACAATTAGTAAAGTATGTGTGTAATGAAACCTAGATTAAACAATGATTTTCCAGTTCACTACGTCACCCATATTCTCCGGTTTCTGCTTTCCAAGTGAATTTCTGAAAGACCTTACTACGTAACACCTGTTCTACGGCTTCTGCCTGAAAGTACGTACTGCATTACCTCTTTTCCACGTATTTTAGCAAGTGCATTTGCATGTTTATACGAGTATATCTTGCTTTCATCACATGTAAGGTACATTGAACACCATCCGTGGGCGTGTTTATCTAAAAGTTACAAACTGACTTTATGCTTATTTAAAAATTGCTTTGAGATAATCAACATAATTTGCTAGAATACACAAATACGCGTCAAACAGTAGTTTATGTGATGTTTTCACGTTGCGTGTTTAATTTAATATCATGATGAATAAAAAAGAACATTGACATAATGCAGATTTCCGTTTTGTTTCTTAGTAGGCATTTATTTTAAAGATCTTGCATAAAATATAAGCGATTGGTCATTGCTGAATAGCTTTATTGACCTAGTTTTTCATTTTTGTAAAATCCTGATTATGATTTAGGTGTATTGTGGGCTTGCGTGGGAGCGGGTCCCACAAGATGGTTTTTCGGTAAATAACTAAAGCTCAGATTGACAAAACTTAATCAAACCTGGTATATAGCAAGCTTATGTAAATATCTCGCACGGGATAGGTTTTGCCCCCCCCCCCTTAGAGTAAAAGTCAAGGTCGCTGTTACAAAATGTATTAACATAAAATGTGAGCAATGATATATATATTGAAATCTGGTGTATTCAAGAGGTATTGCAACCGCCTCCGTGGTCGAGGGGTTAGAGTCGATGACTTCTAATCCAGTTACCTCTCTGGCGTGGGTTCGATCCCCGGGAGATGCTTTGGTAGTTTAGCGCGGAGGAAGGTAGTCTAGTACTGGTGTAACTCTCCAGGAACGATAGTTAGGAAACTACCCGCCTATATGACTGAAATACTGTTGAAAAAGGCGTAAAATGAAACAAACAAACAAACAAACAGCAAGCGTACAGTTATAAAGATATCGCTTGGTATTGGTTAAAGCTTTTAAGGGTCAAGGTGAAAGTTGTTGTTACTAAAGAATGGAACGTTTAGTATCCGTTTAATAAAAAAAAACGTTTGGAATGAGATAGTTCAAAGAATAGGTGTTTAGCAAGCTTATGTGAATTTGGGATTGGTCTTGGCCCATCAAGGGTCATGGTCGAGGTCACAAATAGGTCAAAAATAGAAAATCATTTTCTTGCCGTGCAAAAATGATGTTTTTCTTTGTTTGAACTGAACGAGTTTTGTAAGGCAACATAGACTGTTCAGTGGCTCAAAATAAAATAAGAACTGGTTAATGTGATTACTTTGAACAAATCAGATGATTGCAATGCAGATTTCATCAAAAATCACTCGAGTGTTTCAAGAAATGCCAGCAGCTCGGAAAAACATAAGCTACGAGAACGTCTGCTTCCACAAGTTTCTACATATTTTTCCAATTTCTTTTTTTTGCTTTCCTCCTCCTCAGCCTTGTACATATCTTAATATAATTTACATGATAACGGTATAATTTGTAGGTCTATTTCTGTTTGATTCCCATCAAAATTGAAGCCAAACTTCATTTACAAAATCATATATCTTTTGTTCTTGTAACTGTAACATGTATTTTTGGTTTATTTTTCTTTGCTTTCCTGTTCTGTTCTGCTTGTTAATTGATATGTAAATCAATCAATATTTATATTTTTATGAATGATATAATGTTTCTAGAATGTCTTAGCATCTTCCAATTATATAGTTTACCGGTATATTATATAAGAAGTATTTCCACAGAAAAACAGATTAATTACCATAAACAACTTTCTGTCTTGAATTATAATTCTGAAATTGTGTTGACTTCTTAAAATTCTGTTCAGGCTGTTAGTGGTGTAAATGATTGACTTGACGTGAACAACATTAAGATTAAGTACGTAGTTATATTTCACGCATACGCCTATAATGTGAAAGTTTGGAACTCTGCCCCGTAAAATTTGTGAAGGTAAATGATGAAATAAATAGCTTTACTGAATGATTGAATAACCACAATGTTAAAAGATGTATTGAATTATCACAGTGTTAAAGAATGACCCTCCATTTGGACTTTTGGCTTTTTGACGATCAACACAGATAAATTACTCAACCAATGATATCAAACTGAATTATATAAAAAATTTCTTTCAATATTCATAGAAAGTTACTATAATATTATTTTGACGCCGACAAATAATTGTTTCCTGAATTTTTTAATTTAAAGCAAGAATATGTTCAATGAATCGGCAAATAAATGAACACACGTTTGCTAAATGGGGTGTTTCTTACGATTTCGTTTACAATTAGGTAAAAGCGACAAAAAAAAAAACAACAATGTAAAGACAAACTACTATATGTATGTGAGTTGGAGCAGTGGAGCTTATGTAAAAAGTAAAAAGAAAGACTGTTTTTGACATAAAAGCTGGGTTATGTTATTTTTAAACGTATGCTTAACTTGCATAAAATGATTAATTGAGGAGTGTTTTTGGTTGTATCATGAAATTCCAAGAGGAAAATGTTTGCAAAGAAACACATATAGCAACCACTACAGTTTCAAGTAATGATACAATGATATAAATATGATTTTCGATACGACGGCAACTCTATCCGAAAATTTATACAAGCAAACATATAGCTACAATACAATATACTACTGTACAGTTTAACATTTATACATTTGACTGCACTTTTATATTTCTTTGCTGTACATGTATATAACAGTCAACTATGATGTCTGTGTCTAATTTGACCAACCCACTTCTAATGAATTTAATTGAATGATCTCGACAATCGGAAGTACTTTTTACTTTCCAATTTTAGTATCTTTAACACTTTATACATGAAGTAGTTTTTTTGTCAGATAGGCTGATAATTTATATAGATGTACGTCTGATTGTAGAATAAATAAACTGTATAAGTGTTCCTTATTCTTCTTCATTTACCTGTTTTGAGATTAGAAGATATAATTAATTAAATTATGCAATAGCATATGTAAAAAGGTACCCTGTCAGATCAATCAAGGAAAAGAGCCAATGCCAAAATAAATATAAAAATGAAATGCAGTCTAGCATCTAAATATCATGTTGTTTACCAGTAAAGAAGGTGGTTTACAGTAAAATGATTGATGACGCGCCGCTTTGCTTAGAATTTGTTATATTTTCTATTATACATAAACGATAACTATCAAAATGTAAGAAAATTGCACTACTGTGTGCCATACTTGAAAGATCAGTACTTTTAAATATATAAGTAAAACATCTAGCAGTTATCGAAGGCTTATGTTTGTTTTCAATATCAGTGTAATATTACAGGTCTTTAACAATGTTACGGTAAAGTGTTTGTTTGTTTGTTTTGTCTATAATTGTCACAATTTTAGAAAACTGAATAATGGTATTTATTAGCATACTTCATGTATATGAGAAACATCTTAAGTAAATATGAGAATAATATGGGATGTTATAAAATGGAGTCTACTTACATCACACGTCACACTGTTTTGTAAGTTTTCTTTTCAAAACTTACGCTGTTGTTCGTCTCATTATTACAATGTGTGAAACAAAAAGACATAAATTAATGTCATTATACCCAATAAAAAACATATGATATTGGTATTGACAGTTGGTTAAATTTATATTAAAACACAAAAACTATTAAGAATTAACTTTACTTATAGGTTTTATAAATATTCAAATGATACGGACAGAATGTAATTAATAAGGAACAAAAGTGTTGCTTAAATTTTCCTTATAATACATATAATATGATGTGCAATATCTAAGGGACTTATGAATGGGGTAGAAAGCGGAATATGTCTAATAAGTATAATGAAATTTCTTGATAATCATTTGAAGTATTCATAAAAACGTGTATAGAATTTGTACGATACTCGTACATCTGTGGTTGGTGTGCTTATATCATTACTTTTCTTTCTTTCTTTCTAAATTTTTTTGTACAATTATATTGCTAAAAGAGTTTTATTTTCAAAAAAATAATCATGTATACAATTACGCATTATCAGTAGCATTTTCTTTTCAAGTGAAGACATTCAATAATCAATGTGTATATATATACAAAATTAAATATAATATAATGGAACAGCTTATCAGGTAAGTGTGATACTCTAAAATTATATTTTGATTTACTGCTAAAATCGTCAATGATAGTGAGGTTGATTTGAACTTCCGTACTGTTTACCTTATAACATTGGGCAAGCGCACTTGGGTACGCATTTATTCACCTTGTTTACATCAAAGGTTATGTTTATAAAAATGTACATACATGTACTGGCGGGAAAGTTAATTTAAAGACAGTTTTCAAAATGATTGCTAAAGAAACAAATT
>NW_026855096.1:0-99066 GCF_026571515.1 Ruditapes philippinarum
GAAAAAACTCTTATTTTTTAAGTGTGTAAATACGGGTGTCATATAAAAAATTTTTTTATTATTAAAAAAACCAGTCTGTATAAGTCATTTAAACTGATTAAATCTTATTGAGACTATACATGTATATAATTTTGCCCTGATTTATTTGTATTGATACTAAAGATAATAACTTGAAATATTAACATGTTTTTTGATTGCACAGAGAGAAAGATGAAAATATGAAACTTTGAAACATAATTCAAGGAAAGAACTGAAATAGATTAAACTTTAAAATACTAAGAAAATAATAAGGATCCCACCTACATGTGAATAGTTTTCAATGATGAAATGGGAGGTTTTACTTCAAAAAGATGGGAAATTGTAGAATTTGCAATCAACAAAGAAGGAAGTTCTGACATCAAAAATAAGGAGATTTCTTTAATTTGTGAAAATACCCCTTATTTCAAGAAAAATCATTGAAAATATGGCTGCAGAAAGTGGGAGTCTCCCGCTAAAAGTGGAAGAGTTCACATGTATGCCACCTATTGTCAGATAACTTTCAGTGTTCTTTAATGATGGGGGATTTCAATCCTGTAACATTTGAATTGGGGACAATGTTGTAAATGCGGAGAGTTTTTCCCACAGTTTGTGATATGTATGACTCATATTAAGGTAGTATTTCTTTTATTTTTATTTTTTTTCTCCCAAAGCAAGATATAGTTTTTCCCAATTAAAGCCTGGGAACTTTCCTGAAACTAACAATTCCCCCCCCCCAAAAGGTTAATAAAATTATATTTAATATAATAATTATATGAAAAGTAACTTGAATTTGCTGTACAACTGTATATATATTACATAAAATGCAATGTGACCTTGGCCTTTGTATTTCAGCTTTACCATGTATATATGGGGAGTGTGAACCTGGATGGTACGAGTATTATGACAACTGTTACTATGTCTCCGTTGATAGATATAATCATCATGATCTAGAGCATGCCTGTACTTCTAGAAATGCTACATTATGGATATGGCATTCAACTGACGAATTAGTAAGTTAAAATTGAGCCGCGCCATGACAAAATCAACATAGTGCGTTTGCGACCAGCATGGATCCAGACCAGCCTGCGCATCCGTCCAGTCTGATCAGGATCCATGCTTTTCGCTTACAAACCCTATTACAAGTTGAAAAACTGATAGCAAACAGCATGGATCCTGATCAGACTGCGTGGATGTGCATGATGGTCTGGATCCATGCAGATAGCAAACCCACTATTGTTGGTTTTGTCATGGTGCGGCTCAATAATAATTTATTGAATGAGTGTAAGTTTAGTACTGAATTTATTGAATGAGTTGAATAAAATTATAATATGGGAGCATAATATTATTTTATTCAACATGTTCAATAAATTTAGTAATGAACTTTCACGAGTATAATATTCTTTTATCACATACACAAAATTAAAACTGTTTTTAAAAAAAGTACATTTTTCTGATTGCCTAATAGTATAAACCCAACGTTACATGCCCAGTTTGTTTAAAAAGCAAAAGACATTATTCCATTTCCAGTTTACAGGCTCAAAACCACGGAGTGATAAAACTAATAAGTTAATAAAATTTTTACATATTAAAGAATTAGAAAAAGAAAACTTTATAAGCATAGATCTATGTGTACTGAAAACGGGTTATATTTAGTATTTATCCTTTTCCATAGATTTTTTGTGAGTTTGATGTAATTAATTGATGAAATTATGTAAAATATGCAGGTATATTAAAAATTATAAACATGAAGCATCAAATGTTTTTAAATCATTAGTCATTTTAAAAATAATTTTAAGCTCAACAATACAAAGTATAGTGAGAGCTGTCCTACTCGGCTACTGTGTCTGCATCCGCGTCCAGGTTTCAGATTAAAGTTTTGGTGCAGTAAAATATTTTTCACTGTAACTTTGTCATTTCTTAAGATATTAACTTCAAACTTCAAATATATGTTCCTTATCACCAACCACATCTTATGTGTTAAGGTTCATAACTCTAGCACCACTATTTTCAGATTTATCTCTCCTTGAACTTAGAATTTTCCTTGAAAAATATTATTTTTTACTGTTATTTATTTCTTAAGGGATCAACTTCATACTTCAAATATATGTACCTTATCATTAACCATATGTTATGTGTTAAGGTTCATAACTCTAGTAGCACCAATATTGCAAGAATTATCTCCCCATAAACTTAGATTTTTTTACTTAAAAAATGTTATGTTTTACTATAACTTTTTAAGTTTTATAGGTATCTGCATCCGTGGTCGAGGGGTTAGAGTCGATGACTTCTAATCCAGTTACCTCTCTGGCGTGGGTTCGATCCCCGGGAGATGCTTTGGTAGTTTAGCGCGGAGGAAGGTAGTCTAGTACTGGTGTAACTCTCCAGAAACGATGGTTATATTAGGAAACTACCCGCCTATATGACTGAAATACTGTTGGGAAAAGGCGCAAAATAAAACAAACAAACAAACAAAACCTCAAACTTCAAAAACTTATTCCTTATCATCAATTACCTTTTTTGTGATAAGGTTCATAACTTTTGAAGCAATATTTACAGATTTATCTCTCTTTGAACTTAGGTTTTTTCTGTAACCCTTTCGCTGCCAGAGGGTAATTGTTTTATTGATCACCTATTTGCCAGAGGGTTTTCTAAAAAATTACTATACATGTATTATTAATTAATATAATTATTATTATTATTTGTTATTAGTATTATCATAATTATATATGTTTCCAAATATGCTAGTTTAATAAGAATTTTTGTTGATGGTATAATTTTCTTTATATTAATTATTATTTTTATTATTAATTTATAATTATTATTATGATTATTATAGAAACGGCTTAAGCCGTCCCTATGGCAGTGAAAGGGTTAAGAAATATTATAACTTCTTTACTTTGTAAGGTATCTACTTCAAACTTCAAATATATATATTTTTTCATTACATACATGTTGTGTTTTAAGGTTCATAGCTCTACCGTGACTATTTCCAGAATTATTCCCCATGATCTTGGAATTTTTGTTAACAATGTTATTTTTTTACTATAACTAAATACATAATTATACATAATTGATTTTTCTTTCATAGTTTTGTCTTTCTTATTGCGTCCAGTATTTTATTAGTTGAGCTTCGCTGTCTCCTGTGACAGCTCTTGTTGAATAGTTAGGCACATTTATACTTCATTTATTGCTTAAAGTAAACATTGCCGATTAAATATGTTTTTGACCAAAGAGTATAATTAATATCACTGCCTATTCAGTATTAGCATTACTCAGATGTGGAACTTAATACAATGACCTATCCAGCAATATTTGAACGTAGGCTCTTGGACATAGTCATCATATTGATTTACTTAATGAAAAATTTCTGGAATTGATAATCAATTTTATGATGTATATAACAGGGACTCTACTGACATTATGGGATTGCAAATAATTTTTTTTGAAATTAACAATAACTTGTTTGCAAAATTTCAGATCATTCCGTCACTCTGTTTGTTTGTTTTTTTTCAGAATAATTATTTCTCATTGTGAAAAATGACCATAAACTTAAAAGCATTGCAATGCTTTACACTCAAATCAGGCTTATAATAGCAAAAAATATGATATTCACTTTATTTCTTAGTGTTTTTTTTCCTTAATCATCTGTTGTATATCTTTCTGTTTTAAGTGCCCCGGCCAGCTGATCTATGTAAGAAATTAAAATTTTATGTTTTTAGGCTCTTGGACCTCAATGAAATTCCTTTAAGTTTTTTTTTATGAATGA
This sequence comes from Ruditapes philippinarum, assembly GCF_026571515.1. Taxonomy (NCBI): domain Eukaryota; kingdom Metazoa; phylum Mollusca; class Bivalvia; order Venerida; family Veneridae; genus Ruditapes; species Ruditapes philippinarum. The sequence goes on from NW_026855096.1 coordinate 3,785, forward strand.
ATTTAGTTTTGAAAATATAAAAATGTCATAGATAATAATACTTCCAGCAATGGATGACCAATCTATTAGCACAGAGTGCAAGGATCCTGTATTGGACAAATCTGCAATTGATCAACAGGAGATGGACATTTATGGATGGTACACCTTACAATGTACACAATGTGTGAGTATATAGTATAGTGATTGGTAAACAATTTACACAATGTGTGAGAATACAGTCTAAATCATTGGTAAACAATTTACACAATGTAATGTGAGTATATTGATTAGTAAACATGTACACAATGTGTGAGTATTCAGTATATTGATTGGTAAACAATTTACACAATGTGTGAGTGTACAGTATATTGATTGGTAAGCAATGTACACAATGTTTGAGTATACAGTATATTGATTGGTAAACAATTTACACAATGTGTGAGTGTACAGTATAGAGATTGGTGAACAATTTACACAATGTTTGAGTATACAGTGTAGTGATTGGTAAACAATTTACACAATGTGTGAGTATGCAGTATATTGATTGGTAAACAATTTACACAATGTGTGAGTATACAGTATATTGATTGGTAAGCAATGTAAACAATGTGTGAGTATACAGTATATTGATTGGTAAGCAATTTACACAATGTGTGAGTATACAGTATATTGATTGGTAAGCAATTTACATAGTGTGTGAGTATACAGTATAGTGATTGGTAAACAATTTACACAATGTGTGAGTATACAGTATATTGATTGGTAAACAATTTACACAATGTGTGAGTGTACAGTATATTGATTGGTAAGCAATGTACACAATGTGTGAGTATACAGTATAGTGATTGGTAAGCAATGTACACAATGTGTGAGTGTACAGTATAGAGATTAGTGAACAGTTTACACAATGTGTGAGTATACAGTGTAGTGATTGGTAAACAATTTACACAATGTGTGAGTTGAGTATACAGTTTGGAGATTGGTAAGCAATTTACACAATATGTGAGTATACAGTGTAGAGATTAGTGAACAGTTTACACAATGTGTGAGTATACAGTGTAGTGATTGGTAAACAATTTACACAATGTGTGAGTTGAGTATACAGTTTGGAGATTGGTAAACAATTTACACAATGTGTGAGTATACAGTATGGTGATTGGTAAACAATTTGCAAAATGTGTGAGTATACAGTACAGTGATTGGTAAACAATGTGCACAATGTGTGAGTATACAGGACAGTGATTGTGATTGGTAAACAATTTGCACTATGTGCAATGTGTGAGTATTATAGTACAGTGATTGGTTAACAATTTGCACAATTTGTGAGTTGCTTCCTCTTTTTGCTCTAAGCATCTTATTGAATAGTTCGATATCTATAATTTGATAGGCAGTTTAAGTATGTATCATGTACATGCTTACAAAATTGATGGGGTACATTATCGGTAAATACTGTGGTCATTCCCACTGTTCCTCTGCTCTGGCATGTACAGAAACAAACAGTTCCTTGGGAAAGAAAAGGCAACTGGTGCTGATAAATTGCTTGACAGCCTGCTCAGAAACAATGTGGTGGCTGAACTGTACTTTGGTGTGCAAAGTGACTGCTGTGATCTACCAACAGCAAATCCAATGTGTCCCCAGCCCTTTGCTGATGGTGAGGTGGCCATGGTTAAAATCTTAATATCAAGTGGTAGATCAAATGTTTTCATAAACTAACTGCTTAAACTTTGGCTTAATGGTGGTGGTGTTGGTAGTTTTCACTCTTGATCACGGCAGTAAGCCACATTGAATTTACCGGAGCACAGTTCAGCCACCAAATTGTTCCTGGGCAGGCAGTTTACCAGTACTAGCTGCCTACAATTATGCAAGGAACTGATTTCATCTGTACATGCAAGAGCAGAGGTACAGTGTGAATGACTGTAGAAAGGATTTCATGATCAATCACAACGAAAGTGACTTGTGCTGTCCGGGAATTGAACCTGGGTTGCCAGATTCACAGTTCAACGCTCTACCTATTGAGCTTACTAGAAGGCTTACTTTGGCTTAAAACATCTGAACACTAATTTAAAGATAGTTTATGATAAAGTACATGTATTTATCCTTATTTTATGTAGCATTTCTGTGATATAGATGTGTTTATTTTCAGTCCATGGTATAGGAAAAAGGAAGGAGACAGGAATAGTAATTCCAATAAATGTGCAGGATTGATCCCATACAAGCCTGATACTGGTACTATACAGGCTAGAAGATGTACAGATGGCTGGGGAACTATATGTGTTAGACCTAAAGGTATATAAACTACCCTGATCACATGATCACAAAAGTTTAAAGGGACCCCACTAAGGTCCAAAAGTCTAAAAACTTAAAAAAAATTATTTGTTTCATAGATCATCTTTCATGGACATTTAAAGCAGAAAGATAATTATGCAGAAGAAATATAGTCAGAAATAAATTGAAAATCATATTGTGTGCCAATCTTCGCCCGATTTGAGTGAAAATCATTGCAACGCTAATTTCAATTAAGGGTCATTTTTCATAATTTTTTTGATAAATGGAGTTCACAAATTATTTGAAGTTGTGCACACAAGGTATTGGTCTTGACCTACATAAATGGAAGATTAAACTCAAAAAATTATTTCAAGTCCCATCTAGTCAAAAAACCTCAGTGGAGTCCCTTTAAGAATCAGAAATTTTATGAGGATCACACTTCATATTTTTATGTTTTCTGAAAGTCTATTACTACATTATGTTTAATGTTTAATTGAATTTAAAGAGATGACTTTAATGGAACATAAATCTTGATACTGATTTAGTAAAAATTATGTTTAATATTTGAGAAATGTGCATTTTTATTCTCATACTTAAAATATTTTGTATTGTTTTTCTCAATTTATTCAAAAATATGTAGGTTTTCCCGATAAGCAGTTTTTAATTGTTACTATAAATTTATGTACAGAATAGTTTTTTGTGTAACAGCAAGATGTCATTAAGTTAAACGCAGATTAAAGCTACATAACATATTGAAATAGAATAAACATTATAATCAAATGATCCTTACTCATATTTGTTCCTTGTCAATATGAGGCCAAAAAGTGATTTTTTTTACAATTGATTTGTGTATCTGAATTAGAATTGTGCTTGTTTTATTTTAAGTTTTCTTATTTTATTTACTGAATATTAAATTCAAGATTAAATTTTAGTACTTTTTTTTTTAATTCCCCTTTGCAGCTATGTTAGATCTATGTGACCTGGCCGATGGGTGGCAGTACCGTGACGGTAGATGTCTAAAATTCTTTGACACCCCTCAATCCTGGTATAACGCTAGGCTAACATGCCAAGCCAACCAAGGGGATCTTACTCTGTTCAAGAACTACGATGAACTTAGGAGCCTTGATAGTCTTATAACATGCCGTACATTAGACAATGTGGCTTGGATAGGACTCTCTGATACTGTATGTATAAACTCTATATAATTTATCTTATACATGTACATCGTTGCCTGTGACCAAAAAAAAACAAAAAAACAAAAAAATTGTATTCTGTTCCATAGACGGGTCATTCTAAAAAAAAAAAAAAAAAAATGGGGTAGATCTACCTGTATATTGTTTTATTATGCTCCCCGAAAAAATTTCGGGGGAGCATTTAGTCGTCGGGTTGTCCATCCGTCCACCCTTCCGTCCGTCAGTCCCTACAAACCAGAGCTACATTATGGGGTTTGGTCTATTGTTCTTATAACAATAGATGTCTTTGATGTCATTCATTCCGTTTCTTTTGTGGGGATATTTTCTGCATTGTGGGGTTAAAAAGAACAAAAGAAATAACAAAAGAAAACCCCATAATGTAGCTCTGGTAAGAACACCCCTCCTTAAGAATGTCCGGAATTCGTGTCCGGCCCATAATTTTGTTATTTGAAGTTGGAAATTAAAACTATTTCACAGAAATGATCACCATGTTGAGACGACGTGTCGCGCACAACATTTGGGTCACTACCTTGAAGGTCAAGGTCACAGCATGATCTTGCAGCAAAATCGTGTCCGGTCCATAACTTCATTAATTGAAGTCAGATTTTAAAACTATTTTACCTTGAAGGTAAAGGTCACAGCATGACCTTGCAGCAAAATTGTGTCAGGCCCATAACTTCGTTATTTGAAGTCGGATTTCAAAACTACTTCGTAGAAATGATCACCATAATTGAGAGGACATGTTGCCCGCAACATTTGGGTGGCTACCTTGAAGGTCATGGTCACAGCATGACCTTGCAGCAAAATTGTGTCTGGCCCATAACTTCATTACTTGAAGTCGGATTTAACAACTTTTTCACAGAGATGATCACCATATTGAATCGACTTGTCGCATGCAACATTTGGGTCGCTACCTTGAAGGTCAAGGTCACAGCATGACCTTGCAGCAAAATCATATCCAGCCCATAACTTTGTTATTTGAAGTTGGATTTTATAACTATTTTACAGAAATGATCACCATATTGAGACAATGTGTCACGCGCAACATTTGGGTTGTTTTTACACTTTGAACTTTGTCTGTGACATAACTCTTACACTACAAGAGGTATCACTTCCTGTGTCCAAAACCTATTCGAGGAGCATCGCCCGGATCAACCGGCTCTTGTTGTTTTGGTTAAACTTTTGGATTGTTTGATGTATTTAAGGTTCAGCCAAGAACTTGGAGATGGATCAATAATGATACTATGAGGTATTCAAGATGGTACGCCTATGGTAACCAAATTCTGTAAGTATATTTTTATAGTGCACCATGTCTATTTCACTCAATTGAAAGTTTTAGACTTAAAGGAGCTCGAAGACCACTGAGCTCAAAATCCTAAAAAAAAAAAAACTATGAGTTTGAAATGTTGTATAGGTCAAGTGTGAAGCACTTAAAATGAAAATATCTGCAAAGAATAATACAGAAATTAAATTAAAAGTACATGTAAGTGCAATTCTTATCCTGCTTTGAAGCTTTTCAATTTTGGTCAATTATTTCCACAATAAAAATGAATATTCTAGAAAAGCAGGTGAGGGAATGATCTGAAAATTTGCATACAAGTTATTGGTTCTGACAAATCCATTAACATTTTAATGGGACACAAATCTGAAAAAAAAATTCCAGTCCCTTCATATAAAAAAACCCAAAACAACCTCAATGTTGTCCCTTTAAATGTGGCATTTAACAATGTTCACTACAAATCTCCCAGTGGTAATGTTATTCCCTCATACATTGTTGAAACAAAAAGAAAAAAAATCTCAAATTTATGAACAAAGAATTTCATATACATGTTCTATATTCAGATGTTTTTTATTATCACTATTACATCATTTCTATTTATAGACAAAATGGCTCTACATGTGCAGCAACTTCTCCTATAGATGGTTGGGCATGGAGGAATTATGTCTGTGATACACAACTCAAGTTTATTTGTAATAGATCTCTCGGTAAGTCTTTATGATACTGTATAAAGATTACTTAATTACTCAGAATTGTTGGTTTGAAAACTGATTAAGAAATCTTTAGGAATCTGATTGGCTGGTTCTGAAAGGCTGATCAAATTGGTTCTAATAGGTTAAAGGCCCATTATGCCCCAAAATTGCTTTTATCTTAATTTCTCAAAAGCTTTTATTTCAGGTGTCCTGTTAGTGTCCAAAAAGTTACTCATTGGCCAGTTAACTAAATCATCTTTTGCTTCTGTTTCATTTTAGCAATTAATACAGTTTTAGTGATTTGGTATTTTGTATGGAAAAAATCGGATAAAGGGTGATTCCTTGGAAGCATTAATCACAACAAAATAACATGAAAATTGCAGACATGGTTTGATTGAGTCTGCACATAAGGGATAATAAAAAGTGTAACATCCCTCATGCCCCCTAAAAATGTTGGAATCAATGAACCCGAAGGACCAGAAAATTATAACAACACTAAAATTAGGTACGGGAAACTTTTGTCAGCTGCCACATGGCACTAGACACCTGCTGGAAGTGAAAGTTTTGCTACTTTGATGACTAAGCAATTCACATTCATTGCATTATTATTCAGACGATAAGCATCTTTAAAATGCTGTTAACTATTATTGAAACATATTATTTAATGTAATAAAACTCAACTCGTATTTTTCCAAATTTCTAAAGAAGAAAAAATTAATCTGAGGCATAATGTGCCTTTAAAGGATTAATCTGTTTTGTTATTTTCAGGTGTGTGTCCACCAGGTTGGTTACAGAATCAAGACAGGTGTTATGACCCTAATGTTGTAGATACAGCCAAAAAGACCTGGTTTGATGCCAAAACTTACTGTGAGAGTATAGGGGCCACGCTGCTTATTATAAATAAGTAAATACATCTTTTAATTACATGCAGTTTATGAATATTTCCTTGCAAGTTTTGTTTCTGGTTTTTTTTTTGTGTTTTTTTTTAAATATTTCTTTGGATCATAGTATATTTATTGTCACAGGAATTTGATCAGTGCTTTTTTGGACCATTATTTTTGGAATAGATTATAAGCCATGCCTATATTAAACCATGAATATTTTGTTAAATTCTGCAGAGAAAAGAAATTTCCACAGCTGTTTTGATATACATTGTACATAAAATAATATTGTAATATTATTATTAAAGCTGCATGCCTCCAGATGATACAAAATATTTCAAGAAAATCAAACTTGAGAGAAAGGATTTTAAGAAAAGTAAAAATATTCAAAATTCAAGTAATAATTTACTATTATGTGCAATTAATGACTGATTGTGCACTATTCATCACCATATTTCAACTGCGTGACTAATGCAGTAAGTGCTATTTTTGCATATTTTGACATATAAATTTTTTTTAAGGTGGATTGTAAGTGTCGTTTGTAATATGTAAATTACCTTCTTTGTTCACACAACAATATTTTACTTTTAATAACATTTTCAAAATTTTCATGAACTTAGCCTGAATCTGGAGGCATGCTGTTTTAAGGACATTTATCCAGTTACCTTTTATGAACTCAGTAACTTTGTTGTAGTTATTTGACATTATCTAGATTATATTACAGATAGGATAACAGTAAAGTCTGTATCTTCATTGATGATATGATTTCTAGATATACTTGCACTTGACTCTCAGTGTAATTTACCTCACTAAATTGCTTGTTTCGCTTATTATAAAATATTAAAGGTCCATTACGCCAGAGAAATGCATTAATTTTTATTTTTTAAAAAACTTATTATTTTTAGCTCACCTGTCACAAAGTGACAGGGTGAGCTTTTGTGATCGCTTTTCGTCCGGCGTCCGTCCGTCCGGCGTCCGTCCGTCCGTAAACTTTTGCTTTAAATGACATCTCCTCATAAACCACTGAGCCAATTTCATCCAAACTTCACAGGAATGTTCCTTTGGTGGTCACCTTTAAAAATTGTTCAAAGAATTTAATTCCATGCAGAACTCTGGTTGCCATGGCAACCAAAAGAAAAAACTTTAAATATCTTCTTTTAAAAAACCATAAGAGCTAGAGCTTAGATATTTGGCATGAAACATCTTCTAGTGAGTGTCTACCAAGTTTGTTCAAATAAAAGCCCTGGGGTCAAAATTGGCCCTGCCCCTGGGGGTCATTGATTTTCCCTATATGCATATAGTAAAAACTTAAAAAATCTTCTTTTAAAGAACCGTAAGAGCTAGAGCTTAGATATTTGGCATGAAACATCTTCTAGGCAATGTCTACCAAGTTTGTTCAAATAAAAGCCCTGGGGTCAAAATTGGCCCCGACCCAGGGGGTCATTGATTTTCCCTATATGCATATAGTAAAAACTTAAAAAATCTTCTTTTAAAGAACCCAAAGAGCTAGAGCTAAGATATTAAGCATGAAACATCTTCTAGTGAGTGTCTACCAAGTTTGTTCAAATTAAAGCCCTGGGGTCAAAAATGGCCCCGCCCGGGGTCATTGATTTTCCCTATATGCATATATTAAAAACTTAAAAAATCTTCTTTTAAAGAACCATAAGAGCTAGAGCTTAGATATTTGGCATGAAACATCTTCTAGTGAATGTCTACCAAGTTTGTTCAAATAAAAGCCCTGTGGTCAAAATTGACCCCGCCCCAGGGGGTCATAGATTTTCCCTATATGCATATGGTAAAAACTTAAAAAAATTTCTTTTAAAGAACCCAAAGAGCTAGAGCTAAGATATTAAGCATGAAACATCTTCTAGTGAGTGTCTACAAAGTTTGTTCAAATTAAAGCCCTGGGGTCAAAATTGGCCCCGCCCCGGGGGTCATTGATTTTCCCTATATGCATATGGTAAAAACTTAAAAAATCTTCTTTTAAAGGACCATAAGAGCTAGAGCTTAGATATTTGGCATGAAACATCTTCTAGTGAATGTCTACCAAGTTTGTTCAAATAAAAGCCCTGGGGTCAAAATTGAACCTGCCCCAGGGGGTCATATATTTTCCCTATATGCATATAGTAAAAACTTAAAAAATCTTCTTTTAAAGAACCCAAAGAGCTAGAGCTAAGATATTTAGCATGAAACATCTTCTAATGAGTGTCTACCAAGTTGTTCAAATAAAAGCTCTGGGGTCAAAATTGGCCCCGCCCACGGGGGTCATTGATTTTCCCTATATGCATATAGTAAAAACTTAAAAAATCTTCTCTTAAAGAACTCAAAGAGCTAGAGCTAAGATATTTAGCATGAAACATGTTCTAATAGGTGTCTACCAAGTATGTTCAAATAAAAGCCCTGGGGTCAAAACTGGCCCCGCCCAGGGGGGGGGGGGTCATTGATTTTCCTTATATGTGTTTAGCAAAAACTTAAAAATCTTCTTTGGAAAAACCCAAATAGCTAGAGTTTAGATATTAAGCATGAAACATCTTTAAGTAAATATCTACAAAGTTTGTTAAAATAAACGCCCGGGGGTCAAAACTGGCCCTTCCCCAGGGGTGACATTGTTTATAGTAAAAACTTTAAAAATCTTCTTTTAAAAATGCCAATGAGCTAGAACTTAGATGTTTAGCATGAAACATCTTCTTATGGGTGTCTACCAAGTCTGTTCAAATAAACAAATAAAAGCCCTTGGGTAAAAATTGGCCCGGGGTGGGGGGCCTATATACAGGTGAGCGACCTCAGGGCCATCATGGCCCTCTTGTTTGATGTCCTGCTTTAGTTTCTAGAATATTACTGATTGGACAATTATCTGAATCATCTTTTGCCTATGTTGCCTTTTGAAAGATAACACAATTACAGTATTAGTAGTATTTTGTATGGAAGTCAAAATACTACATGTAGTTTTTTTTTTACAGTTTGCTATTTTCATGGCAAATAATTTTACAATCAGCACTATTTCTTTCAGTTGATAACCATTTAACATGCTCGTAAACCATTATATAAATGTTATAAAACTAATGTTTGCTCTATCTAAAGATGCAAAACTTTATTCATTCCCGAGGCATAATGTGCCTTTGATTATTAATAAATATTTGTTCACTAAAATTATTTACATTATTTACCCGTGACTCTTGGAATACCGTACCACGGCTCTACTGACTGAGCTATCCAGCTGCTTACAATCTTCTCCCCTAAGTTCTGAACCGTGACATATGAGATTTTCATAGTGTAAAAAATAATGTGAAGATTAATAAAGGAGATGTTAAGTGTTGTTTATAGCCAGATTGCAGTATTATGTCAGTATGGCTTTACTGATGGACTACTAGTGCATAGATTTGAATGGAATATCTGTTTTACTTTCAGTCAAAAAGAACAGTCTTTCATCAATATAACAATGAATTCACTAAAAGTGGACAGAGCTTGGTTAGGATTTTCAGGTAACCAATACAATTTTATTGTTTTTTGACCATAGCTTATAACATAGTTAATATTTTCATGATACCATAGCTGCTGTTGTTGATCGTCAGTAGTTTGTAGTATATGATGTGTTGTATTTGATTGTACATGTATGTATAATACCCAGATAAGATTCATTTACATGTCTGTAGGATACTAATGAGTGATATATCTACTATTGTTGTGAAACTATTTAATTTTGTAAATTATAATGTTATTTAAAATCTGTTTAAGAGAGTTATATCTAAACTTAGATAAAAACTATAGTAAGACTGATTGAAACATTCTTCATTTTTAGACATGAACCATTCTGATGTACATTCTTCTTTTATTGATATGAACCATTCAGATGTACATTATAGATATGAACCATTCAGATGTACATTCTTCATTTTTAGATATGAATATGTCAGATGTACATTCTTCATTTTTAGATATGAACCAGTCACATGTACATTCTTCTTTTATAGATATGAACCAATCAAATGTTTTGCAGTGGCTGGATGGAAGATCAGCCAAAAATGCGAGCTTTTATAACCTCTGGGACAGAAACTTCCCTAAACCTGTTGCAAAAAGATTTGATTGTGGTCTCATAGTTAAAGGTATAACTCTTAAGTTTGTGTTACTCATGTGTGTACATATTTTTAATGTATTATATGTAAGTGACTACAAAATTTAAATTTGTGGTTAAGGGTTAAAAATCTCAATACATACCATATTTCTCCCTTACTAAGTGACAATTGTAAGTGCATATCTTAAGCATACAAAAGATAGTGACACTATGCAAGCAAAACAATATTTTGCTGACTTTGATTGAACAAACATAGGTAATTATTGGAAAAAGACTGAGTATTTGATTCTATATTCTACAAATGATGGGGCTTCTTGTAGCAGAAGGGTTGCCTTTACTGATGTGGAATCAGATGTGCAGCCACCATTTTACCCTGTGTGATCATTAGAGGGGCCTAAAAAGAGTTAGAATTACTGCAGAAAAAGAGTTAGAATTACTGCAGTCTATACATATCTTAAATCCAGCAGGTGAGGTGGTTTTGGTCCATGGTGTTGCTTTAAGTTAACTTTGTAACACTCATTAATAGCCAAATCATCTTTCCTATTTGGTGCTATAAGACCTGAATTGTGTTGGTATGCCGTAAAACCAAACCAAACAAACAAATGAAGGATCTTTTGCTACTGTTGCATAATGTGTAAAAATGAATATTTTATTTTACAATTCAACAGTAAAGATACATTTTTCTATATATGAGTATATTGATAATCCTAAACCTTCTGAATTTAATGGACCTGTCTGCTTTCCATTTTTGGAAACTGTCCATTATCAACTTTGGTGATATTAGGATGAACATTTTAAGTTAGTCAGCCAACTGTACAGAGCAAGCATGGTCAGATTGCATGTTTCAGTCTGACAATGCTTTATACCGGTGACAAAATTTTACCACATTTCATTTTCAGGATGGGAAAGTGTTAATAAAGACAACCTTATTGTTTGACTACACATGTATATTGAACTATTGTATTTTTATTGTACAGGTTTAATGGATTCAAGATGGTCCAATGTATATTGCTTCAAGCCAACAGCTTTCTTCTGTGAGATGTCCATCACAACAGTTCCCTTTAACCCTATAACTCCGCCAGGTTTGTTTACTCTTACAGTTACCTTGTTACTAAATAATGTCCAACCCTAAGAAAATATGTGATAATGTTACGATATTGGTAAAAAAAAATCAATCTTCCCCCCCCCCCCCCCCAATAGTATGTGACCATGCTGGTGTATTCTTGAACTAAATTGTCATGAAGATTCTACATCAAATGTTCAAAATAAAATTAATTCTAACATGCTTCATACTAGTCCCCTATTAAACAGATAGGGCTATCAAGTGTATTATAACATGATATGCACAGCACAAAAAAAGAATGCTTACATGCCATATGATGTCAGTAAACCAAATGATGTCGGGAAAATTACTTCTACACTCAATGTAGTTTAGCATGTTTTTTTTATCAATTCTCTTTTTTTATTAGCATGTAAGAGTGTAAATAGATATTCATTTTTCTTTGCACTTGAAATTGATATCTATTTTCTAAGTAAATGCATTTTAAAGGCATTAGCTCCATTAAATTAGCATGGTCTCAAGACCCGACCTTTTATACCCATGTAAATCTGGTAATAAGAACTGATTTGTTGACTCCCCCTGGAGATGACGTCTAAAAAACTCTGAAGTTGTACTCTAAAAATACCTTGAAACAGCAATATTAATCTTTTTCATGGATTATATGTCATCATATATCATTTTTACATAATTTTAGTGAACTATGTTTGTGATAAGGACTGGGTCCTGTATCAGACAGAGTGCTATTATTTTGGTCCAGTAGGGAACCAGTCATTGAAGAACTGGTATGATGCCAATGATTTCTGCAAGAGTTCCGGTGCTTATCTGGTTGTCATTGGAGACCCATATGAGATGTCATTTGTTACTGGTATGTACAGGAGTGCACAAGATAGTTTATTGCTCAGCATAAACCAATGAAAATTATACATTGTATTCGGACATACTGATATAAAAGCATAATATGAATATAGAGGGATGCAAAGCAAATATTATAATTATTATACTGTTTTGTTGAATTTAAGGAAATAGTAAAATTTAAGAAAGAAACAGGAATAAAAAAGATAACAGTTTTTTTGTGAAGTCCAATTTATATAATTTATTCTTGATTTGTATAGAAATAAAAAGTGCTGAAATTGAGATAATTACAGCAATATTTGTTAAAGGGGAGAATAATTTATTATGTTTTTTTTGCTGTAATGTGGTGGTGTTGGTAGTTTTCCCTTGGATCACAACAGTAAGCCACATTGAATTCACCAGAGCACAGTTCAACCACTGCATGGGTTCTGACAGGCTGTCAAGCAGTTTACCAGTACTAGTTGCCTGCACTGAAATTTCTGTACATGCCAGAGCAGAGGTACAGTGCAAATGACCATAGAAAGGATTTCATGATCAGTCTCAATGAAAGTGACCCGCGCCGTTCGGGAATCGAACCCGGGTCGCCCGATTCGAAGTCCAACACTCTACCTATTGAGCTAACTGGACGACTTATTTGCTATAATGAGTGCAAGCTGTACTAAAGTATAAGAGAAAAGGCCAACAAGTTTTTACTCATATTTTTATTATTTTTTCTTCTTCAGTTCAACAGTCAAAGATATTGACTGCCTGGATAGGACTCAAGTATGATAAGGTTTCCGATACCTTCAAATGGGTGGATGGTACAAGTCCAGGACAGTACTGGGTATTATTTCCAAATAAATGTTCTAGTTAAAGTTACAATCCTGAAATTACAAATGCTTTGCTTCCAGTAAAAAAAAAAACAACAACAAACTCAGTCATCCTGTATGTCTGTGCTGTCTGGTCAGGCTTTATTCTGTTGTTTACCTTACTCTCAAATATAATGGTCAAACCATCTCTAATATTATAAATGGACTGTTAGAAATTTTAAAAAATGGCCAAGTCCCTATGATGATTCTTGAAATTAAGCAGGTCATCCTTGATTTATACTTCATCCGTTGTCTTTTTGTTTGAAGCAGGTACCTGTTTCTCTTTGAACAGCCTCCGGAATAAGTTTGCAAATCCGGAATTTTCGCAAACTCAACTACCCTTTTTAACATAGTTTCAATACAAAAAGTTAAATCAAACAGTAATTTGGATAAAAATAGACGATAATTGACCGATTACACAAAGATAGCGCAATAATTAAACGCTGTGTGAGCGTTCAAAGTGTGACCTCCCATGGGGTTTTTCAATTCTCCCACGGGTTTTTACGTATCCCACTGGGACTTAAGTGGGGTTGAAACCCCATTTCTTAAAGTGGGAGAATAAAACCGTGGGAGAAAAAATATTTTTTTTTTTCTAAATATTTTTACATATGTTGAATATATAATACTTATAATAAACTTATAAGTATTCGAGGAATATATTTAAAGAATTTTGCAATTCTCCCATTGGCTGAACTAACCCATTTAGTAAATGGGAGAAATCTTCCAAAATTAAAATGGTGCGGAAACCTCCCAAAATTAAAATGGGAGAAATCTCCCATGGTGGCTAACTTGGAGAAATACCCCATTAGAGCGTGATGGGAGAATAACATTATGGGAGAATTTATCTATATCTTTTTTTTTTTGTTTTACTTATTGGATCGAAAGTTTAACAGTAAAAGTGTTTCTACATGTTAATATTCGGTTCCGACCTTTTTAAAATGAAATAGGTCCGGTCCAATTAGTTATTTATTTACTCAATTAATTAATTATTAATTTATTTATTAGTTAATTAATTAATTCTAAATAAATAAATTCATTCATTCATTCATTCATTCATTCATTCATTCATTCATTCATTCAATTAATTATAAATATATAAATAAATAGAAAAATAAATAATTAAATTAACATATTGATAAATCAATATATTAATAAACTAATAAATTAATACACTTATTTAATTAATTAAATAAAGAAATCAATAAATAAATTAATTAATAAATTAATAGATTGATAAATTGATGAATTAATAAATAAATAAATTATTTTTTTAATAAATTGATTAAATAGATAAATTAATTAATTGGTTTATGATAAATGTTACAAATGTCCAATTAGTCTAATAATGAATTAAAATATATCTGAAATATTATGATTTCGCTTGGATTATTACCTTAAGTTTCATAAACATTAATAGCGACTGTTTTTTTTTTAATCATATAAATATGTAAATGTATATTTCTTTCCATTAATTTATAGTATTTGTTCTGTGTAGTTATTATTTATAGTAGGATATAATTTTATGATAAGTATGATAGTTTCGTGTTATTATAAATGTTTTACTAGTCTTTTATAATTCAATGATTCAATGGTCATGTACTTTTCTGTGTTTTATGTTTGCTTATGAATTTTATTTGTGTATGTGCATGAATGAGACTTAAATAAATAAGTATTATTATACATTGTAGAAATATTTAAAAAAATTGTTTAAACAGTATGACAGTCAATTTAATTAATTAATTCTAAATAAATAAATTCATTCATTCATTCATTCATTCAATTAATTATAAATATATAAATATATAAATAAATAATTAAATAAAGAAATCAATAAATAAATTAATAGATTGATAAATTGATGAATTAATAAATAAATATTTTTTTAATAAATTGATTAAATGAATAAATTAATTAATTGTATGACAGTCAACTGTACATTAAATTCGGGCGGTGTGTGGTCAGTGCAGTTCTAATTAGCAATGAGATCAATTATCTTTTATTACCCTTCATGATGGGGCTTTTTCTTAACAGCATAATTATAAGAGAGACACACACACACAAAAGAAAAAAAGGAAAAAAAACACAGTTTAAAAGAACAATAAAAAATTTAAAAAAAAAGAAGAAAAAATGGATGTTGATCATTTGAAAATGAATAGTTCATATATAATAATGTAAGTTAACAAGTTATATATACATGTACGCCGTAAATTGCATAGTTTGTAACAGAAATTAGGGCGTTTAGGATGTTTTTCGTCTGCTTCATTGATCTCTTTCTTTCTTTGTTTACAATCCAGTTGAATAAATGAATGGCTATTTGTGTTAAAAACGGCGTATTTGAAAATCGTGTAGGCACGTTCATTTAGAGCACTTAAATATCAAAAGCATATTTGTTTTCATTACATAAATATAACTTGTACAACACGCCAAATGAAACAAAACAGCATATATTTTAATGTATTAGCGAGGAAAAGAAATACACATAAGTATAACTGACATGAAGGTTAACAAATTAATATCCCACGTCATCAATTAGAATGGCAAAAGAAATTACCGATTATTTATTTATTTATTTATTTATTTATTTATTTATTTATTTATTTATTTATTTATTTATTTATTTATTTATTTATTTATTTATTTATTTATTTATTTATTTATTTATTTATTTATTTATTTATTTATTTATCAATTAGTTTATTTTATAAATAAATAAATAAATAAATAAATAAATAAATAAATAAATAAATAAATAAATAAATAAATTCATTCATTCATTCATTCATTCATTCATTCATTCATTCATTCATTCATTCATTCATTCATTCATTCATTTATTCAATTAATTATAAATATATAAATAGATAGAAAATAAATAATTGAATTAATATATTGATAAATCAATAAATTGATAATCTAATAAATTAATTAACTTATAAATTAATTAAATAAATAAATTTATAAATCAATTAATAAATAAATAAACCAATAAGTTAATAAATTGATTAAATAAATAAAGTTATTAATTAATTTATAAATTAATAATTTAATTCATTCATTAAAGTAACCAATGTCCAATTAGTCTGATATTGATTTAGAATAGATCTGAAATATTATGATTTCGATTGGATGATTACCGTAAGTTTCATAAACAGTATGACAGTCACCTGTACATTAAATTTGGGCGGGGTGTGGTCATTGCAGTTCTAATAACCAATGAAAACAAAGGAATTATCTTTCGGATAATAACTTGATTGGATAGCAACATAAATGACTGTCAGGTCTGATTGCCCCCCTAAAAGAATGTTGACACCACTTGAACGTGTGAAAAACATAACCATCGAAGGTCATAAATTACGTATCATATTACACATCCTTTGATTCCAAGAGATCAATTAAGTTTTATTACCCTTCATGATGGGGCTTTTTCATAATAGCATAGACACACACACAAAACACACACAGAAAAAACACGGTTCAAAAGAATGATAAAAAATAAGAAAGAAGAAAATGAGGATGTTGATCATTTGAAAATGAATAGTTCATATATAATAATGTAAATTTACAAATTATATATACATGTACGCCGTAAATTGCATAGTTTGTAACAGAAATTAGAGCTTTAAGGATGTTTTTTGTCCGTTGCATTGATCTCTTTCTTTCTTTGTTTACAATCCAGTTGAATAATTGAATGGCTATTTGTGTTAAAAACGGCGTATTTGAAAATCGTGTAGGCACGTTCATTTAGAGCACTTAAATATCAAAAGCATATTTGTTTGGTTATGTATAACTTGTACAACACGCCAAATGAAACAAAACAGCATATATTTTGATGTATTAGCGAGGAAAAGAAATACATTTATCTATCTATCAACCTATTTATATTGAATGAATGAATGAATGAATGAATGAATGAATGAATGAATGAATGAATGAATGAATGAATGAATGAATGAATGAATGAATGAATGAATGAATGAATGAATGAGATAATATATAAAAAATAAATAATAAATAAATAAGTAATCGGTAGTTTCTGCCGCCATATTAATTGATGACATAGGAAAATCACTACCTTATTTTGTTAACCTTCATGTCAGTTTACTTATGTGTATTTCTTTTCCTCGCTAATACATTAAAATATATGCTGTTTTGTTTCTTTTGGCGTGTTGTACAAGTTAAATTTATGTAAAAAATGATTTGTTATTTAAGTGCTCTAAATGAACGTGCCTACACGATTTTCAAAAACGCCGCTTTTTACACAAATAGCCATTCAATTATTACAAAGAAAGAAAGAGATCAATGAAACAGACGAGAAAACATCCTAAACGCTGTAATTTCTGTTACAAACGGCGCACATGTATAAATTATTATAACTTGCATTATTATATATGAAATATTTATTTTCAAATGATCAACGTCATCATTTTCTTTAATTTCTATCATTCTTCTAAACCGTGTTTTTTTTTCTTCTTTTTTTTTCTGTGTGTGTGTGTGTGTCTTTAATATAATAATGCTGTTATGAAAAAGCCCCATCATGAAGGGAAATAAAACTTAATTGATCTCTGTGAACAAAAGGATGTAATACGTAATTTATGACCTTCGATGGTTATGTTTTTCACACGTTCAAGTGGTGTCAACATTCTTTTAGGGGGCAATCAGACCTGCCAGTCATTTATGTTGCTATCCAATCAAGTTATTATCCGAAAGCTAGTTCCTTTGTTTTCATTTGTAATTAGAACTGCACTGACCACGCCCCGCCCAAATTTAATGTACAGGTGACCGTTATACTGGTATTGAAACTTAAGGTAATTGACCAATCGAAATCATAATATTTCAGATCCATTCTAATTCAATATCAGACTAATTGGACATTTGTTACATTAACGAATGAATTAATTTATGAATTTATAAATTTATAAATTAATTTATTTATCTAATCAATTTATTAATTTATTAGTTTATTAGTTTTTTAATTTATCAATTGACTAAATTTTTAATTTATTTATTCATTTATTCATTTAATTAAATTATAAGTTTAATTTTCTATTAGTTTATTGAGTTATTAATTTATTCAGTTAATTATTTATTATCTGTCTATTTATATATTTATAATTAAATGAATGATTTTTTTGATTTTTTATTTATTTACTTATTCGTTCGTTCGATCGTTCGTTCGATCGTCCGTTCGTTCTTCATTCATTCATTCATTCATTCATTCATTCATTCATTCATTCATTCATTCATTCATTCATTCATTCATTCATTCATTCATTCATTCATTCATTCATTCATTCATTCATTCATTCATTCATTCATTCATTCATTCATTCATTCATTCATTCATTCATTCATTCATTCATTCATTCATTCATTCATTCATTCATTCATTCATTCATTCATTCATTCATTCATTCATTCATTCATTCATTCATTCATTCATTCATTCATTCATAGGTTGATAGATAGATAAATGAATAAATTAATTGATCAATCAATTAATTAATTAATTATTATTGTTACCAATGTCCAATAAGTCTGATATTGAATTAGAATAGAACTTAAATATTATGATTTCGATTGAATGATTACCTTAATGACAGTCTTCTGTATTTTAAATTTTGGCGGGGTGTGGTCAGTGCAGTTCTAATCACCAATGTAAACAAAGGAATTATCTTTTGGATAATAACTTGATTGGATTGCAACATAAATGACTGGCAGGTCAAAATGTTTAACGAGGCATTTATACAAATTTAGATCAGACTACAATTACAGCTTTTTGAAACTTAATTTAAAAAAAAAAAGATAGAAAAAATTCCGTCTCGCCTTATGTAAACATACCGTTTTACAACGTTTACAATTAAAATTACTCAAGCAAAAGATTCCGATTCCCCGCTACTTAATATAGATCATTTTAGCCGTGTCGCGACGGGGCCAACGTGGTGGGTTTGCGGCCGGCATGGATCCGGACCCGCCTGCGCTTACAAACCTTATTACAAGTAGAGAAACTGTTAGCGAGCAGCGTGGATCCTGATCGGACTGCGCGGGTGCGCGGGCTGGTCTGGATCCATGCTGGTCGCGGGCCCATTGTGTTGGTTTTGTCGTGACGCGGCTCATTTGTGTTCAGACTGGGTATGTCACGCGGATATAGGTCACAGACTACACGCGCATTAGTCTGTAAATATAAAAATAGGAGCGTTGCCTCACGTAACAAATATCAAGACAAATTGAGTTAATAATAGAAATCGTTTGGTGTACATTAACTTCGTTTAAATCAACTTTTCTCCGCCTGTAAGTTTTTTTATTTTATCATTTTTGAATCTATTTGTCATATTTGAATATAATAATTTTCTCACACTTTCTCGTAACCTGAAGTTATAGACTAAAGAAGAAACTTTAAATCAACTTTTCCTTTTCTTTATGAAAGGATCTTCACTTTTTTAAAATGCGATCTTTGCTAGCCTACTTTGTCCTATTTTTTACCCGAATTTAATTGTTTCATAATTTTTGGAATGTATCATGTTGTCACTTTTTGTGAACTGATGAAAAATAAAGATATTTTGACATTGACTTTGACTAAACAATATCAACATATCTATTATATATTATTTAATTATACGCATATTTTGCCTTAGAAACATTTTTTTTTAAATTCTTAAGAAAGTGCAATCTTGAATTTTACAACATTTAAATATTGCTTGAACAGAATGTAAGATATTTATTACTATGAGAAAGTAGCTATAAATGTGATCTAATTTGTAAAAGTTGTAAAATAAATAAAGTAGTATTTTAACCTCCATACAAAGTACTAATTTACTATACATGATGGGGCTTTTTCATAACAGCAAAACTATACATGCTATATAAGAGACACACACAAACACACACACAAAAATAAAAGAAAAGAAAAAAATCACTGTTAGAATGATAAAAAATAAAGAAAGAAGAAACTGAGGATGTTGGTCATTTGACAATGAATAGTTCATATATAATAATGTAATTTAACAAATTATATATACATGTACGCCGTACATCGCTTAGTATGTAACATAAATTGGAGCGTTTAGGATGTTTTTTTGTCTGTTTTATTGATCTCTTTCTTTCTTTTTTACAAACCAGTTGAATAATTGAATGGCTATTTGTGTAAAAAACGGCGTGTTTGAAATTACAAATCGCGTTACGGAAAACCCGACTTTCCAAAACCTGTTATTTATTTCATCAAAGGACTTCTTTAAACACTTTTTTGTTGTGTGTCATTGTAATCTACGTACGTAAAATCTATTTAAAACATACAAAACATGGCAATTCTTTACCTCAGACCTTTAAGCCGTTCCTAGGGGGCGGGCAGTAACTTGCACTTTCCAGTACCGTACGTAAACAGACTCAATAATTTGCTATTTTCAGGCGTACCAGGATTCCATTTGCTTCCGGCATTTTGATCAGATTTGTAGTGCTTACGGTACCATTTTCTATCGAATCACTAAACTTTTATCATCGAATTCCGTACAAAGTTCTCAAAGGACCATACACTTTTTTGACTTGCATTATGATCAAAAATACTTGTCAATTTGCTGTAATTTTCTAATTGTATATAAATTGTGAGATTTTGGGGATGTGTGTTTGTTTGTTGGGTTTTACGCCGCACAAACCAAGTAAAGGTTACATGTCGGCTTTCCATCTTTTCTGGTGCATTCCGAGCATTATTTCAGGCCTATGCAGACAACTGCTTATCTATTCCCTCTCCACGGGAAGGGAGCTCTTAGTAAGTTCTAACATAAAAGTTACAAAAATCATATATTTGTTCTCCCCGAAACCCAAAACTCGACGCCTTCTACAATAAAACACGGGTATTTATGTGCATAGACAATTCCATAACAGGTTATGTCACTATTCTATACTTTATCTTTTAAAAAGCGTCTTAAACTATATGAAACCGTTCCATTTCAAATAATGAGCGTCTACTGAACTATAATACCGATAATGAACGTAAATCAAACATTTATAATTTTTAATAAAAAGCCATTATAAATGTTTGTGCTTATCGACAAATGTTTACATTTCATTTTAATTTACCAAAACTTAAAATAAATGTAGCTAAATTTATAAATGTAAAAACCTTTGACCTGATATTTATATAATTATTCATAACACCCCCACCCCTCCAAAAAAAGTGAAGTGTAAATGACGATCATTTATCAAAGGGGAGTAACTATGCATGGTCATTTATTTACAATACGCCATTTCTGTAACCATATCTCGTACAATAGTATTTAAATGGACGATAAAACCATCTGACAGAGCTAAGAATTCAGGGTACCTTGCGTAATTAATGAGCCGTGTCACGACAAAACCAACATAATGGGTTTGCGACCAGCATGGATCCAGACCAGCCTGTGCATCCGCGCAGACTGATCAGGATCCATGCTGTTCGCTATCAGTTTCTCTACTTGTTATAGAGTTTGTAAGCGAACAACATGGATCCTGATCAGACTGCGCGTAAGCGCAGGCTGGTCTGGATCCATGCTGGTCGCAAACCCATTATGTTGGTTTTGTCGTGACGCGGCTCAAATAACGCAAGGTAGTAGTAATTAAACTATACTATAGTATTGCTAAAAAGTCGTCTGCTAACTACCGACATGAAATGGAGAAGGTGAGATATTATTACTTTCTTTCATTAAAAGGCATAACGATATCGCTTTCAAATATAGCCGATATTGTAGGAAAATATGTATATCTTATATTCAAAGATATATCTGTCCGTTTGCCCATAATCGTTTCTACACAAACATGATGTATAGATCAAAATGCGCGATGCGAATAAAAGCAGTATTTTTTTATCATGTCCTTCAATTATTATACAAAACGTTATTTATAACTTAAAGTTACCTGTAATGAAGTTCGTGCTGCTGTTCGCAATTTAAATCGTAACAAATCTGCATCGCCAAGTGACAATTTACTTAATGAATATTTTATTGAAACTATTGATATCTTGGTAGGGCATATTACAGATTTATTTAATATTGTTTTTAACGCAGGTTATTTTCCAGACTTGTGGACGCAAGGTTTTATTGTACCTTTGCATAAAAAGGGGGATACTAGAAATGTAAATAATTACAGGGGTATAACATTAATCAGCAATTTTGGTAAATTATTTACTAGTATTTTAACTTCAAGGGTAGAAAAATGGTTTGATGATAATGATATGTTATCAGACGCCCAGTTCGGTTTTAGAAAAGGGCTCAGTACTGTGGATGCAATTTTTGTTTTACATAATTTAGTACAACATATGTTATCTGAAAATAAAAGATTTCCGTGCGCTTTTGTCGATCTTAAAAAAGCGTTTGACTCTGTGTATAGAAACGCGCTATGGTATAAATTATTTAAGATGGGCTTGGATGGTAAAATTTTAAATATATTTAAAGCTATGTATTCAGTTGTAAAATCTTGTGTAAAACATTGTAATACATTTTCTGACTTCTTCAATATATCGATAGGTTTAAGGCAGGGACAAAATAATTCTCCGGCACTTTTCGCATTATTTTTAGAGGATCTTGAATTATTTTTACAAAACCGAATGGATTGCGGTCTCAATATTTATGAATTATGTATTATTGTTTTATTATTTGCCGATGATATGGTGATAGTTGGCAGATCACAAGAAGACTTACAAAAATCGCTAAATACCTTGTATGATTATTGCAATAAATGGGGACTTGAGGTCAATACGGATAAAACCAAAATTGTTGTTTTCCGTAAAAGGGGACAGGTCAAATTAAGTGAAAAATGGTATTATAATGGAAAACATATTGAAGTTGTTAACGATTTTAATTATCTAGGGGTTGTTTTTAATTATACAGGTTCTTTTGTTTTAAATACGCAGTGCTTAGTAGGGAAAGGTTTAAAAGCTATGAGCATTTTATTGAATAAGATAAACAAATTTCATTTAAATCCTCGTGTTTCACTACAATTATTTGATGCCTTTGTTGGCTCAATACTTAATTATGCATGTCCGGTTTGGGGTTTTACTAAATCTAAAGATATAGAAAGGGTACACCTTAAGTTTTGCAAATCAATATTAGGAGTAAAACAATGTGCTAGTAATAATGCAGTGTATGGCGAATTAGGTAGATACCCCTTACATATCAACAGATACGTACAAATCATTAAATTTTGGCTTAAGCTTGTCAATACGGATAATATTATACTGAAAGAAATTTATAGATATACAGTAAGCAATAGTTTGACTGGTGTAAATAATTGGGTTCAAAATGTAAAATCCTTATTAAATGAATTTGGCTTTTCTTATGTGTGGGACAACCCAATAAATATCAAAAGTATTTTCTTTTTATCTGAATTTAAGCAAAGAGTTATTGATTGTTTTAGGCAAAAATGGCATTCAGACATAGAAAACAATATTGTACTAAACACTTTGTATAGTTATATCAAAAAAGACTTTTGTTTTGAACCTTATTTAAGAAATATTTATTGTAAAGGTATACGTATGAATATTTGTAGAATTAGAATATCGGCTCATAACTTAAGGATTGAAACCGGTAGATACGGACGTAATAGAACACAAAGAAATGAAAGATTATGCCAATTATGTAACTTACCAGAAATTGAAGATGAGTATCATTTTATTTTAGTTTGTCCATGTTATCAAGATATTCGAAGAAGATTTATCAAGCGTTATTACTATATTAGACCTTCTATGTATAAATTAGTAGATTTACTACAATCAGATAATAAAGCTATACTTGTAAATTTAGGAAAATATATAGATGTAGCTAATAAAAGGCGACAAGAATTGTTACTATCCGTTGTTAATTCATAACACATTTTGAAATGTTAATTGGTTCAACTTATTATCCTTATTATCGTTAGAAAGATACATGTAATATTATACTTTTGACGCTGTTATTGTCACGTCTTTTCTGTTTTTGGTGTTTTTCTTCTTACTGGAACTTTTTATTTCTATGAATGATAATGAAATTGTGATGCTTTTTGTTCCTTTATTTGCAGCTGTCTGTTCTCCGTTAGAATGTCATCAGTTAAAACTTTTTATATTCTTATTATTATTTTTCTTTGCTTTTGTCATGTGACCACAGAATTATTATATTTGTAATTATTGTATGTAACGAGATACTGTAAATGTATAAGTTACCGAAATAAACTATTTTTTCTTTCTTCTTCTTCTTCTTCTTAAAGTATTTCTATGAAATATTCACTTTACTGTAGGGATGAATGTATACTTCAGGATACAAATGCATTTTAGGTGCCTTTCCTGTTTATAATGTATGCTTTAGAAAATTCGGACAAAAACAAATAAAATTGGTGTTTTTATAATGTTTAATTGTTAAGAGTAGCCCTATTTGCTAGATTATCTATATGAAAACATAGATATTATTGTAGGGACACATGTATACTTTACGATAAATAAATGTATTCACAGATATATCTGTGACTTTATTCGTTAGAGTGAACATAATACATGCCTTACTAGGTGAAAAGTGCGCGGTAATGAAATGTTCAATTCTTACACTGGACGTTAGTCACTAAGATATATCACTACAGTGTAGAGACGAATATAAACTTAAATATAAATTTTTGACACCTCAGGCCGGTTGTCAGTCATAATAAATACAAGTACATGTATATCTAAGACAATACAAATAAAGTCGGTTTTGCTGCATTCATTAAGATATTTTTGTCAAAACAAAATTAAACCATATAGTAGGGACACGGGCATATTTTAAGATAAACATATACCTGTCCGTTTATCAGTGATGGTCCCGTCGTCTGCTGTTTATCGGTATATTACCCAGGGAATTCACTACATAAATAGAAAATCATACCCGCTTGAATAAAGGAGTATAATCTTCTCTTGTATCATAGAAATAGTTGTTGGTGTTTTAAATGCTGATAGACTTTAACTGCTTATTCTGGTATTTAAAAGAAAAGTATGATATTATAATTTACAAGATTTATTTTATTTCGCGGAAAAAATGCAAATTCGTATTATTTCAGGAACACCGCATTTTGGCTGATACATCGAAGCGCACATAAAACTTTCAACGGCGAAGACTGCGCAAATAAAAGTATTTTCAGTCTTTATTTTGATTAGATATGCATAAAACAATACGCAGTAATAAATATTATGTAAATTAAGGAATAATAAAAGTTGAAACGCATGCCAAAAATACGTTACCAATGTCGGTGAAATATTCTAAATATTTGCGTTTATGTGCGATATGGATTTTTTTGTACCGATAAAGTCCTGCATATTACAAATTAGCAAAGAATAAATGAATGACATTCAAGGTACAATACATCGGAATTTTGTAAATTATTGTCTGATTTACTATCTTAAATTACGTGATATGGAAACTGCTCTCCGTGTAGCTAAAGTAACATAATGCTCATTATACATACTTTAACATGTTTATTAGTTTGATCTGATCTTTTTTTTTCTGTACGGTGTCTTATTAAATAATCTAACCTTTTAATGTTTATTCTCCAGGTTAAAAACTTTACAGCATTATTTAATATTCTTTATCTAATATCAGCCACGATATCACAATTGAATTAAAATTCACTGCTGAATAATTTTGAAAATGATATAACACATATATATTTTATTCGTCGTTGCTCATTGTCGTTAAGCAATAAAACAAAGCATACATAGAATGACTTGGCAGACTGGCAGAAAATTCAAATACATAAATAAAACTCACACATTCGAGGGGGCTATTACTAATTTTACTTGCACATATATTTCGATCTACTTTAAGAGTTCTGAAGCTTATCTACTCAGTATCATGTAGACGCTTAATATGCCTCTTCACTGACCAAGAGTTATCTATGAAAGCGTCTGCATGAGCTGAGTCAAAAACATTATGTTGAAAAAAATGCCTTAAGACATACAGTGTTTTGACTGACAGGAAACTTAGCAGGGGTCCAGGCTCAAATATATAAGGACTAAATGACTTACATTTATCTTAAGCCAGTTTTTGCCAATACGCCGTCTTTGATAGAATTTTTCTATTTAGGTCAGGCTGTCTTGGGGGCTTCAGTCCTTTAAGCTCCATCCCGATGGATCCGAACCTGTAACCCTTATTTTTACCCGTATATCGTTTCCGTACACTCTAGAGAACCATATATGTTCCGCAGTCAATGTCATTATTTATTATGTAACATTATCAATACTTATTAATTATGCCAATAATTCATCGGTAAAGTAGCATCAATATATATATATAGCAGATAACAATGCAAATGAAAAGGTTACAACAATGCTAGAGTTTGTATAATTGATTTTAATATACATGTAATATAACATATTTTTTGTAAGTGTGTATAATGTTATATAATATAAGTAAATATTCAACATGTTTATTCATTTACATAAATGAATAAAAAATACTTTCAATGCATCGAAATTTTAATGATCTCGTAAATCACTATTACGAATAACAAATATTTATGAAAATGTGACATCATTTTATTTTTAAATGAAGGTGTTTAGATAATATTTACCACGCGATACCATCCGATAGTTATTTGGTTTTGCAAACATATAATTTTGAAGTTTATTTTCATTATCAACATTATTATTTTATTATATCAGTGTCACTTTGCCTGTGTATTTGTGTATGAAATCCGTTATAATATAAATTTTGATTACGAAAAACTGAGCTCCTGACAGACTGTTAATTAAGTCCGTGAATAGGATATTACATTTTTTGTCCAAATGACAACAATAAATGGTCGGCGAACCATACACTAAATAACTATGGAAACGCGCTGTATAGCCAATATGCGTCTACGTGACACCTATATCAGACGACATTGAGCACGGCACCTAGGTATCGTAAACAAACATAATCACCATACGAAAAATAAAAAAAAATATTATAATATATTTAAGGGTGTGCTGGAATTGTAACGTATGAATACATGTATTTTTCGTGAAAAACATATCGATAAAAGAAAACTGTTCCCGTCAAAATAATGTCGATAAGGATTCGGGTAAACAATGAGTGAGAGCATGAGCGCCTTATTTTAAAGTTTTCACGAGTTTCATAAATTCCATAAAAATCCGTTTGTTAAAATATTTTTATGAAACTTTCATTGTCAGAAAGGGAACGACGTTGCATTAAAGAAAAAATAATACAATAGGGGAGAAAAAATGTGTACGGTACCGCTATAACTACCGCGCGCAGCAAGCTTAAGTGTAATTTTTCACAAATTTCATTTATCGCTCAAGAACAATTTTATTAAGATATTTGGATGAAAAGTCCACTGTATTGTAGGGAACAATGTTGCACTAGAGAAAGAACAATGAATATCATGATATATCTAAGTACATGTATTTTTCGGGAAAAAGCTTAAATCAGATAAAAGATGGACTTTCACTTCCACTGAATATTTAAACATATCGATATTTATTAAGATATATAAGGATAATTTAGATCGGAATATAGTTAATTACATATACAAGGTAGGGAAAACACGTGTATTATACCGCTATAAATACTGCGCGCACCTAACTAAAGTTGAGTTTTTCACGAACTTCATTAATCGCTTAAGAACTTATTTATTAAAATATCTGGATGGAAATTTCACTGTATGATAGGTGAACATCTTGCATTTAAGAAAAATAAAAAAAAATATAACATATTTAAGAGTGTGCTGGAATTGTAACGTATAAATACATGTATTTTTCGTGAAAAAAAAGCTTAAATCGGAATGAAAGGGTGGTTGAATTTTCAAATATATAGATATTTATTAAGATATATCGGGATAATTTAGATCAGAATAACGGTAATTGTATATACAAGGTAGACAACGAAAGCAATTTATGAAATCTTAGGGAGGAAAACCGGGGCGGGAAAACACGCATATAGTTCTGTTCTTTAAAACCGCGCAGCGTATTTAAGTCGTGTGACTGATGAAAATTTCACTGAATACTAGGGATAATGTTATATTAAAGAAAGACTAATAGATATTATAATTTATCTATCTATATATCTAAAGAGGAAAATATATGTACAAGGTAAACAATAAAAGCAAACTATGATATCTTAGTACAGAAAACACACATGTATACCTGATAGAAGTACCGGGCGCGGCAAAAATAAGTTTTCCACGAACTTCATTGGTTTCGCGTAAAGTTATACAGTGATATACTTTCATGGTAACTCTACTGATATATAGGTTGAAGCATTGCAATTAAGTAAAACAATTACGTTATATAATATATCTATATGTTTGTATGGTACAAGACTTTAAAATACATGTACATATCGAAAATTGAAAATTCCGAAAAATCAGAAGTCGTAAAATCTCGTCTGCATATTATGAAATAAGGGCGTGAGACCAATGTCGTAAAATGTCAGTTTGATCACGTTGACATATATTCTCCGGCGACAATTCGAACTAAATGTTATCATATCAAACTAAATAAGATAAATAAGGAAACAATCGATACGTTGGTACGACACTGTCTGTTATTCAAAATGCACATAATTCAAATACATGTACGAGGTGCATGGTGAGAACATTATAATGGTGGAAATGAACGGAAGCTATCTATAATCACGACTGTCCCACAATTATATGCTTATTACGGGACAGACACGTTGGGAGGGCTTTTAGAACAGAACAGAACAGAACATATCTTTTATTTTCACCCAAGCTTTTTTCAATACAATATGGGGGCATAACACAATTTTTATATAACAAAAAATGCATAGTTCCGGTACGAACAAAAAAGTGAATAATCATTTAACACATTACATTGCCAATGAGGGTGTCGGGCTATTGCCGATTGTATGATGAAAGCATTATCCAGGGACAGGGGTGCGATTACGCCTCCTTCGGAATCAAGTATATTAAATGATGATAGTGCATTAATAGACAGAAATGGTGTTGATACTGTTCAAGAGATGCCGTAAAATGATAAAAAATTCACTCTATGGATTTATTACATGCTTTTGAGTGAATTAAAAACTGATAATTTCACTGTTTTCAATTTAACCCCCTTAAGTTGTTTGAGTGAAATACAATCGTTCACAGTGCTTGAAACCACCTTAATGACGTGACTTCGTAAATGACGTCACGTTGTATAATTATTTGGCGCGCCTTCCATTTAGTATTAGGTTAAATGTCATTTAAACGTTTATAATATAATACAAAGAAAATTTGTTACACTGAAATAAACAAATATTCTCTATATATGATATTACTTCAACAACGGGACAGAAATTCAAGGGATGAAAATGTCGTTGTCTTCAAGGTTGTGTAACATTTCGATATTAAATCATTGTTCCAAGTATATTAAAAAAAAATGTTTTATAACAATGGCTGTTTTTAACATTTTTCGAAAAATCATTATTACGGCGATTAACGCGGTTTTCAAATATTTCATCTATATATAAAGCATCAGATTTCCCTTGTTAATTGATTTTTAGTGTTAAATAATATTAATTTGGACCGCTTTTCTACAATAAATACCCCCAAGGAACATACAGTAAAGCATATGCAACGGTTCTCATTTAGATAATGTTTGTCCAGGGTTTTGTTTTTCTATAGCACATGATTATTGGAACGAAAATGCCAGTTCTGTGACAGTATTGAAGACGAAAGCCATGTCATTCTTGATTGCTTTGTGTTCGATGAATCGCGACAATCATTATTTGATAAGGCTAAAACAGTAGATAGTGCATTTTTACAAATGTCTAAAAATGAACAATTAATATTTCTGTTCACTAAAACTGAAATGATACGTTATTGTGCCAAAAGCTGTTTTAACATTCTACAACGTCGTCTTTTATTCTCTTGTAAATAATGCCATTATATTTGCTTTAAACATGATAATGTATTTTACCTAGGTTAAGGTAATCCTTGCTAATCAGGTCATGAAAGATCTTATCTTGGATGATAATCGATCTTTTAAAACGTTTTTATAGGCGCGATTGGGCTCCGATTTACAATTCTCAATTTCTTAGCAGTTTTTATTTTTCGATTAGCGATGGTTACCTTACTTTTAATATTTTGTTTAAATACATTGTAATTTTACTATTTGATTTTAGTCTTAGACTAACTGTATAGGTCTTGAATATGTTTATCATTGATATAATGTCTCTTAAAATTCTTAAATAGAATGGTAGTATGCAGATTTTATGTGAATATGCGTTAATATGTAAAAAAATGTATGTATACGAATGAGACAAAAATAAAGTATGAATATATGATTAATTGGGCGGAGCGATAAACCGTTTAGCGTCTGGTCAATTCCGCTGCGTGGCAGACTATACCTTTACGATACTGTACAAATGTGCATGTTATGTTAATGTGTTAAGCGACGATAATTTCCATTACGCCGCCTGTCAATCAAGCTGGCAGGGGTCACAGAGATAAGCTAATCAGCGATCGTTATCAGTTTCACCCTAAGATGCCTGAGAAGCCCATCATTTACCTTAAATAAAACAATGGTGCAGAATTAATTAAGATTGAAATTATTTATAAATTTAAAGCTATTTAATCTGTATATTACATTATTAATAAAGTTACCAGATATACTGACATATTGACATATCGAGTAAGTTAGTTTATTATACAAAAGTCAATTGATTTCTACAAATGGAAATAATGAGTTTTGTAGTGGGTACAAAACATTTATCCTGGCTGTAGCACAATGCATTGAAAAATAAAAACGTTTCAATAAATCCACAATTTTTGCCATTACCTATTCATAATCACATTATAAACATATAATAAGGTCCCAGAATATCCAAAAGATATGACATTTTGTAGTTTATAACGTATAGCATCAATAAAAACGCAGCCGTAAAAATGCAAATGTAATGAGTAAACACATTACAGTAAACGTTGAGGAAACGAGGCGCTGTGAATATCGGAACTCTTTAAATACCGGACAATTAATTTAGACATTCATTAAACGATTGCATGAAACATTGACAATACCGGAATCTGTAAAAATCGAGAATTGGGAAGATTAACAGTATGAAGTCAATTATATAGATAATTACCCTGACAATACCGGACGTCGAAGGTGTGAATAACCTTGCAATTGTCAATTGGTTGTTTGTAATTCGCTAACTGAGCGGTGACTAAATAGTAATTGTCTGATTTGTTTATTATGTCTCTTTTTACAGTTTGAATTACTTTGATTTATATTTCTTTCTTTAAAACATTAAAAAAAGTGTATTATCTTTATATTTCTGTTTAAATAACGACTTAATGACTATTAATACTGCATTATCTTTTCAGGACTTACAACCGGATCATATATATTGTAAAATATTATTTTGTAAACCCCTTATGTATTTTATTAATACCTGGTTGAATAAATATATTTGAATTGAATTGTTTATTATCTCTCTTTTCACAGTTTGATTTACTGTAAAGCATATATGTTACCGTTTAATAGTTATGCCTAAATGCGCAGGTAAAATCGGTATGAATAAAAACACAGATTTTTTTTATAATGCGTTGCTTTTGTATATAAATTTCCGTATGTAGAACTTTATTGACTATTTGTGTAATAAAGAAACTTACTCGGCCCGTCAATATGCCAGTTTATTTGGTAACTTTATAAATGTACTAATTAAATAGTTCTAAATTTACATAAAATTAAATAGACATGAAGCTTGTCTTAGGTAAATGGTAGACTTTGCAGGCATCTTAGCGTGAAACTGATAACGATCGCTGATTGGCTTATCTCCGTGGCCCCTGTCAGCTTGATTGACAGGCGGCGTTATGTCAATTTTCAATGACTGCATGTTTATATTTGATACAAAATAACAACTTGTATGGCTTTATGCTACGCACGCCTTACGGCAAACTTGTTTTTCATCCCTTATTACTTAATCGCTACGTCTTAAAAATCTGTATGACACCGATTAGATTACCATTTGAGCATATTACCGTTTAATCTTATAAATAATGTTTATTTTTGTTTGTTTGTTTTGAAAAATTTTCAGTACTAATTTTTCATCCGACGATGACAACAATAGAAAAATGAATCAATTTCCATTATTGGAATTACTTGGTGTTATCCATTATATGAACAATATTAAAAATTTGTTTTCTATAAGGTTATTATTACAACTGAACCAAGTGATCAACATATTGTTTGTTTTTCGAAAAAAAAAACCTTACCGCGGTATTTATATTTAATGAATTCAAATAAGTTATATACTTTAAATCCAGGAGAGACTTGCCATTTAGCTTGTGAAACTATTTGAATGTCAAAATAGACTGGATGAGACAGAAAATACAGATAGCAGATCGGCGAAGAGTACATCATAGCATTTTGGATTGTTTTATATTTAAATGAATTTTGGTGATTAAATCGTTACATATGACACTTTCCTGTATTCATTCCCGTCATATTCCAAGATAAAATGCCAGTGCCTGTTTTGTTATAATTATTATTATTATTATTATTATTATTATTATTATTATTATTATTATTATTATTATTATTATTATTATTATTATTAATTATTATTAGTATTATTTCTTCTTCTTCTTCTTCTTCTTATTATTATTATCATTATTATTAATATTATTATCATCAATATTATTAATTATTATAATTATTATTATTATCATTATTTTTTATTATTATTATTGTTATTATGATGATTTTTATTTTATTATTATTATTGTTTTTATCATTATTATTTTTTATTACTATTAATATTATTATTATTATTATTATAAATTATTATTATTATTTTTTCTTCTTCTTATTGTTAGCATTATTTTAATCATAATTATCATAATTATTATTATCATCGATATTATTATTAATTAATTTTATTATTATTATTTTTATTATCATTATTATTTTTATCATTATTATTATTATTTATGTATATTATAATTATTATTTATCTATTATTATTATTATTACTATTTTATTATTAATATCTTTTTAATAATATTATTATTATTACTATTATTACTTTTTATTTCTTATTATAATAATTATTATTATTATTTTTATTATTTTTGTTATTAGATCTATTATTTATTTATTTATCTATTATTATTATTATTATTATTATTATTATTTTACTGCATATTCCCTGCCATTTTATTTGATTTTTGGATTTTATTTTATTCGTATATTTTGTATTATATTTTATAAGCGCCACACCTAAAAGATAGAACACTCTCCCATTTGCAAGGAATGGGAATTATCTCCCATTATAAGAAATTGGATTTTTTTCCCATTTATCAAAATAGGATTTTCTTCCCATTATTAAGATGGGTGATTTCACCCATGGGTGCGTTCCACCCATAATGAAAATGGGAGATTCTAAAAATATTTATATTTCGATCTATTTTTTTAGGAAGGAATATCTTAAGTCAAGATTAGTGATTTTATTTTAAAATAATGGTATATAATTTTTTTTAATTCTCCCGTGATTTTTTTCTCCCATTCTCGTAAAGAGGAAATGAAACCCCACGAAACTCCCACTGGGAGACCAAATCCCCAGTGGGGGAATCGAAAAACCCCATTGGACGGCCAACTTTGAATGTCTCCCCTGCATTTAATTTTAAGGGTATCGTCATTTCAAAGGCCAGGTTTTACTTGACTCAATCTCTATTATTGACCGGTCTTTAAATTTTTTCTCTAATCAATTTAAAAAAGGTAGCTGAGTTTGCGAAAATTCCGGATTTGCAAACTTATTCCGGAGGCTGTTTTTGCCAAATCATAACCTGTAACTTACCTTATATAAAATGTTGTTGATAACACACTGTTTGGCATACATGCTATAACATCCTGGACGTCTGGGAAAGTCCCAAAAATAAGATGTCTGTCCCGGAGATGTCCCAGAAATGATTTATGTCCCGGTATAAAAAAAATCTAAAATAATCTACTTTGTAGCCAGAAATTTTACATTTTTAGCTCAGCTGTCACAAAGTGACAGGGTGAGCTTTTGTGATGGCTTTTCGTCCAGCGTCCGTCCGTCCGTCCGTCGTCCTTCCGTCCGTAAACTTTTGCTTTAAATGACATCTCCTCATAAACCACTGAGCCAATTTCATCCAAACTTCACAGGAATGTTCCTTTGGTGGTCACCTTTGAAAATTGTTCAAAGAATTTAATTCCATGCAGAACTCTGGTTGCCATGGCAACCGAAAGAAAAATCTTTAAATATCTTCTTTTAAAGAACTGTAAGAGCTAGAGCTTAGATATTTGGCATGAAACATCTTCTTGTGAATGTCTACCAAGTTTGTTCAAATAAAAGCCCTGGGGTCAAAATTGGCCCCGCCCCAGGGGGTCATTGATTTTCCCTATATGCATATAGTAAAAACTTAAAAAATCTTCTTTTAAAGAACTGTAAGAGCTAGAGCTTAGATATTTGGCATGAAACATCTTCTAGTGAATGTCTACCAAGTTTGTTCAAATAAAAACCCTGGGGTCAAAATTGGCTCCGCCCCAGGGGGTCATTGATTTTCCCTATATGCATATAGTAAAAACTTAAAAAATCTTCTTTTAAAGAACCCAAAGAGCTAGAGCTAAGATATTTAGCATGAAACATCTTCTAATGAGTGTCTACCAAGTTTGTTCAAATAAAAGCCCTGAGGTCAAAATTGGCCCTGCCCCAGGGGGTCATAGATTTTCCCTATATGCATATAGTAAAAACTTAAAAAATCTTCTTTTAAAGAACCCAAAGAGCTAGAGCTAAGATATTTGGCATGAAACATCTTCTAGTGAGTGTCTACCAAGTTTGTTCAAATAAAAGCCCTGGGGTCAAAATTGGCCCCGCCCTGGGGGGGTCATTGATTTTCCCTATATGCATATAGTAAAAACTTAAAAAATCTTCTTTTAAAGAACCGTAAGAGCTAGAGCTTAGATATTTGGCATGAAACTTTTTCTTGTGAATGTCTACCAAGTTTGTTCAAATAAAAGCCCTGGGGTCAAAATTGGCCCCGCCCCAGGGGGTCATTGATTTTCCCTATATGCATATAGTAAAAACTTAAAAAATCTTCTTTTAAAGAACCCAAAGAGCTAGAGCTAAGATATTTAGCATGAAACATGTTCTAATGGGTGTCTACCAAGTATGTTCAAATAAAAGCCCTGGGGTCAAAACTGGCCCCGCCCCGGGGGTCATTGATTTTCCTTATATGTGTATAGCAAAAACTTAAAAATCTTCTTTGGAAAAACCCAAATAGCTTTAGTTTAGATATTAAGCATGAAACATCTGTAAGTAAATATCTACAAATTAAAGCCCGGGGGTCAAAACTGGCCCTGCCCCAGGGGTGTCCTTGTTTTTAACTATATGTGTATAGTAAAAACTTAAAAAATCTTCTTTTAAAAAACCCAATGAGCTAGAACTTAGATGTTTAGCATGAAACATCTTCTTATGGGTGTCTACCAAGTCTGTTCAAATAAACAAATAAAAGCCCTTGGGTAAAAATTGGCCGGGGGGGGGGGGGGGGCTATATACAGGTGAGCGATCTCAGGGCCATCATGGCCCTCTTGTTATATAATCTTATTGTCAAGTTATTAACTATTCTAGAATGCTTATAACAAACAATTATCCCCATACAGCATTGCAATATACAGTAAATGGTGACACTTTGCTTGCATACAAGGTATGTACAGTAAATGTTTGAAAATTTATTCATAGTTTTTTTTACAGGCAAATGAGACGAATTTTTACCCAGGTGAACCTGATGATTATAAGAATGGTCAGGAATGTATACAGATTGTCGGAGGACGTAGAGATTATACGGGCTCGTGGGACGATGGTAACTGTTCCATACAACAAGGATTTATCTGTGAGAAAAATGCCGGTGAGTATGATGTCAGCCATGTATTCTTATGATGTCATATATGAATTGTTCTTTTTATAGCATTTCACATGAGTTCACATATTATATCAAATTTATTAAACAATATTAAACAAACTGGTTAAAAAGGAAGAATACAAAGAAACCACATTTCAATATTAAATAAATTCAAGAAATTATCATTAAACGCTATTAACCTTTTACCCCATAAGCATATTGCGAAAAATGGCCGTTTTCATTGAAAAGCCTCCTGTAACAAGTTCAAACTGCTAGGAAACTATGAAAAA
The DNA here is from genome assembly GCF_026571515.1 of Ruditapes philippinarum. Taxonomy (NCBI): domain Eukaryota; kingdom Metazoa; phylum Mollusca; class Bivalvia; order Venerida; family Veneridae; genus Ruditapes; species Ruditapes philippinarum. The sequence goes on from NW_026855096.1 coordinate 40,026, forward strand.
TGCTTCAATACTGATGAAACTTGGCACAAATGTTGACTACACCATAACCTCTGTAACAGCATGCTCAATTGTAAATTTCCTGTTACCATGGCAACAGGGGGACGTCTCAAAATTGCCAAAAATCACTATTTTGCATTGCTTTTTTCCATCAAAACTGATTTCAAAGTGCTGCAACTTCTCAATGAATTGAGATAGAGTAAAAGGCTTTTCAGCGTCGGTTACTAGTTACCCTAAGATCGGCCTGAGGCCATTTTTAGCCTGTCACATGTCCAAAATTTTCTTGGCGATGACGGGGGACTCCGCCCCCCTTCAAACCCCCCAAACAGAAGGGGGCACATCCCCCTTCTGGCAACCCCCTGATCTAACATTTGGATGGGGGACAGCGCTGAAAAAGTGGTCACTTTTTAGCTCACCTGAGCATGCTCAGGGTGAGCTTTTAGGATCGATGATTGTCCGTCGTCCGTCCGTAGTCTGTCCGTCGTCCGTCCACAAGTTGTTTAGTTGTTAACACTCTAGCGGTCGCATTTTTTCATCAGTCATCATCAAACTTGGTCAGGATGCTTATCTAGTTGATAGCTCGGATGAGTTCGAACATGGGTCATCTCGGATGAGAAACTAGGTCACGAGAGCTAAAAATAGAAAAACCTTGTTTACACTCTAGAGGTCACATTTTTGCCTCAATCATCATCAAACTTGGTCAGGATGTTTGTCTAGGTGATAGCTCGGATGAGTTCGAACATGGGTCATCTTGGATGAAAAAGTAGGTCACCGGAGCTAAAAATAGAAAAACCTTGTTAACACTCTAGCGGTCACATTTTTGCATCAATCATCATCAAAGTTGGTCAAGATGCTTGTCTAGGTGATAGCTCGAATGAGTTCGAACATGGGTCATCTCGGATGAAAAAGTAGGTCACCGGAGCTAAAAATAGAAAAACCTTGTTAACACTCTAGCAGTCACATTTTTGCATCAGTCATCATCAAACTTGGTCAAGATGCTTGTCTAGGTGAAAGCTCGGATGAGTTTGAACATGGGTCATCTATGATGAAAAACTAGGTCACCGGAGCCAGAAATAGAAAAACCATGTTAACACTCTAGAGGTCACAATTTTGCCTCAATCATCATCAAACTTGGTCAGGATGTTTGTCTATGTGATAGCTCGGATGAGTTTGAACATGGGTCATCTATGATGAAAAAGTAGGTCACCGGAGCTAAAAATAGAAAAAAGCTTGTTAACACTCTAGCGGTCACATTTTTGCATCAATCATCATCAAACTTGATCAAGATGCTTGTCTAGGTGATAGCTCGGATGAGTTCGAACATGGGTCATCTCGGATGAAAAAGTAGGTCACCGGAGCTAAAAATAGAAAAACCTTGTTAACACTCTAGCGGTCACATTTTTGCATCAATCATCATCAAACTTGGTCAGGATGTTTGTCTAGGTGATAGCTCGGATGAGTTTGAACATGGGTCATCTCGGATGAAAAAAGTAGGTCACCGGAGCTAAAAATAGAAAAACCTTGTTAACACTCTAGCGGTCACATTTTTGCATCAATCATCATCAAACTTGATCAAGATGCTTGTCTAGGTGATAGCTCGGATGAGTTCGAACATGGGTCATCTCGGATGAAAAACTAGGTCATCGGAGCTAAAAATAGAAAAACCTTGTTAACACTCTAGCGGTCACATTTTTGCATCAGTCATCATCAAATTTGGTCAAGATGCTTGTCTAGGTGAAAGCTCGGATGAGTTTGAACATGGGTCATCTCGGATGAAAAACTAGGTCACCGGAGCTAAAAATAGAAAAACCATGTTAACACTCTAGAGGTCACAATTTTGCCTTAATCATCATCAATTTTGGTCAGGATGTTTGTCTAGGTGATAGCTCGGATGAGTTTTGAACATGGGTCATCTATGATGAAAAAGTAAGTCACCGGAGCTAAAAATAGAAAAACCTTGTTAACACTCTAGCGGTCACATTTTTGCATCAATCATCATCAAACTTGATCAAGATGCTTGTCTAGGTGATAGCTCGGATGAGTTCGAACATGGGTCATCTCGGATGAAAAACTAGGTCACCGGAGCTAAAAATAGAAAAACCTTGTTAACACTCTAGTGGTCACAATTTTGACTCAATTGTCATCAAACTTGGTCAGGAAACTTGTCTAGGTCATTGCTGGGAATAAATCGACCATGGGTCATCTCAGATGAAAAAACTAGGTCACAGGAGCTAAAAAATAGAAAAATCTTGTTAACACTCTAGTGGCTACTGTTGTGATCCAAATATTCTGTTAATTGGTCTGAAAGTTTGTTTTGATGATTTCTAAGTCAAGATCGAACATGGGTCATCTTGGATGAAAAACTAGGTCACACCGCCCAAATATGGAAAAACCTTGTTAACATTGTAGTGGTCACATTTTTCGACTCAATTATCATCAAACTTGGTCAGGATGCTTGTCTAGGTAATTGCTTGGATGAGTTCGAAATCTCATGTGAAACTAGGTCACCGGAGCTAAAAATAGAAAAATCTTGTTAACACTCTAGTTGCTACTGTTTTGATCCAAGTATCCTGGAACATACAGCAAAGATTTTTAACTACACATGTGTAAATTATATTCACAGAGTGTAGTATCATAATCACTGGCTGCATTTTGTTCTAAATGGCATATACATTGTATCTGTATTTAAATCTCATTACTTCATATAATGGTTAAAAGTTTTACCGCAATGATAACTAAAATTACTTTTGATTGCTCAGCCATTGAAAGTTTGTCATTTTTTTATGTGCATCTTTTTCGGCGCTTTAGTGAAAATAATTCAAAGCTCCATTTGATTTTTCATTCAACTATTTATTTGATAAGCGTAATAATTATTCAATATGTTTAAGTAATGATTATCCATTAGATTTGTGTAATGTTTTTTATTTTATTTGTTGTTTGTGTTATGTTTATGTATTTGGATGATGTAATAATTATTTGGTTGGTTTCTGTTTTAATGATAAATAAACATATATGTTACATTTTTTTTTCAGTTCCTAAAGTAATCTTGCCACCAACTGGTCCACCTGTACCTAGTAAGTCATCTTTATATTGATTTTATATAATTTGATTTTATAGGCCTATAATGGTAGAAATAATGCTTAAAAATGTTTTGTGTGCTGTGTAAACATTACATTTTGCATAATTGTTATTGGAAATTTTAAAAAGAAAAAATTTTGAAAAGAGTTGTTTTTTTAAAAAAAACTTCAGCAAGAAAAAACAACCTAATTGACTTCTTTTTTAGTGCTTTTTTTTTGCAAATACTTTAATTCTGTCTGCCCAGACTCTAATCTGATGGTTGCTGAGTTTCTCTATTTACAAATTGAAATGCCCTAAAATTTTACTAGACTATTCCAAAATTCAAAGCTTACTATTGCATTTTTGGGGGTTAAGAGTTAAACCAAACTCCTGCCCCTCATAACTTGCCCTCTAATCTTAAACCAAATCTCGCCCCACATATAATGTCCTTTAATCTTCAACATAACCTCGATCCTCATATCTTCTCCTTAAATCTTAAACCAAACCCCACCCCTCATAGCTTGTCCTTTAATCTTCAACATAACCTCGCCCCTCATATCTTGTCCTCTAATCTTCAACATAACCTCGATCCTCATATCTTCTCCTTAAATCTTAAACCAAACCCCACCCCTCATAGCTTGTCCTTTAATCTTCAACATAACTTCACCCCTCATATCTTGTCCTTTAATCTTCAACATAACCTCGCTCCACATATCTTGTCCTTAAATCTTAAACCAAACCTCACCCCTCATATCTTGTCCTCTAATCTTCAAAATAACCTCGCTCCACATATCTTGTCCTTAAATCTTAAACCAAACCCCACCCCTCATAGCTTGTCCTTTAATCTTCAACATATCCTTGCCCCTCATATTTTGTCCTTTAATCTTCAACATAACGTTGCCCCTATATCTTGTCCTTAAATCTTAAACCAAACCTCACCCCTCATATCTTGTCCTCTAATCTTCAACATAACCTTGCCCCTCATATCTTGTCCTTTAATCTTAAGCCAAACCTCACCCCTCATTTCTTGTCCTCTAATCTTCAACATAACCTTGCCCCTCATATCTTGTCCTTTACTCTTAAGCCAAACCTCACCCCTCATATCTTGTCCTCTAATCTTCAACAATCTTCAACGCACTTCATATCTTGTCCTCTTATCTATAACCAAACTTCAGCCCTCACATGTTGTCCTTTAATCTTAAACCAAACCTCTCCCCTCATATCTTGTCCTTTAATGGTCAAAATAACCTCGCCCCTCATTTCTTGCCCTCTTATCTAGAACCAAACTTCAGCCCTCACATCTTGTCCTTTAATCTTAAACCAAACCTTGGACCTCATATCTTTTCCTCTTATCTTAAACAAAATCTCGCCCCTCATATCTTTTCCTCTTATCTTAAACCAAACCTCACCCATCACATTTTAAACCAAACCTCAACCCTCATATCTTGTCCTCAAATCTTAAACCAAACCTTGCTCCTCATATCTTGTCCTCAAATCTTAAACCAAACCTCGCGGCTCATATCTTGTCCTAAAATCTTAAACCAAACCTCGATCGACCCTCATATCTTTTCCTCTAATCTTAAACCAAACCTCCCCCCTCATATCTTGTTCTCTAATTATTCCTTTTGTCATTAATTTTAGCACAAATATCCACGCAGTGTGGTTTTGGCTGGATATACAGCCCTACCAGTAATTTTTGTTACCAAGTTGTGCTTGGTCTACCAAGAACATGGCAAGGTGCTAGAGCATACTGTCAACAGAATAATGGTGATCTGCTATCTGTCTCTGGTGTTCAAGAACAAAATTTTATACAAGGTAAGTCAAATTATGTTTAAGTGACATTTATGCTCATATTTTCATAGTCAAGTTGAGCTAAACTGACTACATATATAAGATTGGCTGTTAAAATGGTAATTGACCAACAGTTCATATTGGAAAATGTTTAGGAAAAAGTCAAATCCTCCTAAAATATAAAAAAGACTTCCCCACTCTTTTTATGAACTGAACAATATAGATAAATTCTAATGGATACTTATGATAAATTTGTTTGAATCCGTGCATTGTTTATTTTTAATGTGAAGTAATTTTTAGCTCGACTATTCGAAGAATATGAGAGCTATTGTAGTCGCCCCGGTGTCGGCGTCGGCGTCGGCGTCAGCGTCCGCGTCGGCGTCTGCGTTGGTTAAAGTTTTTTGTAAAGTCAAATATCTCAATTATTACTTGAGATATTCAATTGAAACTTACAATACTTATTTATAGTAACAAGGTACATCAGATTGACAAGTTGGATAACTCTGCCTACAATATTGACAGAATTATGCCCCTTTTTAACTTAGAAATTTTGGTTAAAGTTTTTTGTAAAGTCAAATATCTCAATTATTGCTTGAGATATTCAATTGAAACTTACAATACTTATTTATAGTAACAAGGTACATCAGATTGACAAGTTGGATAACTCTGCCTACAATATTGACAGAATTATGCCCCTTTTTAACTTAGAAATTTTGGTTAAAGTTTTTTGTAAAGTCAAATATCTCAATTATTGCATGAGATATGCAACTGAAACTTACAATACTTATTTATAGTAACAAGGTACATCAGATTGACAAGTTGGATAACTCTGCCTACAATATTGACATAATTATGCCCCTTTGGGACTTAGAAATTTTTGTTAAATGTTTTTATAAAGTCAAATATCTCAATTATTGCTTGAGATATTCAATTGAAAAATACCTTTTTATAGTAACAATGTACATCAGTTTGCAAAATTGCATAACTCTGCCTGCAATATTTGCAGAATTATTGAAATTTAGAAATTTTGGTTAAAGGTTAAAGGTCTTCAAATATATTTACTTGAAACTTTACACATGCACTTTAAGGGTCATAATTGGAGGGTCATAATTGTATGTCACTGACCAAGTTCCATAACTGTATCTTGCATTAAGGCTGATTCATATCCCCTTTTCTACTTAGTCTCTTGGTCAAGTTTTACATATCTCAATAACTATTAAAGATATTTATTTAAAACTTCACATATGCATTTAGGGTCATAATTGTAGGTCACTGACAAAGATCCATATTAAATTCTGTCTTGCATTTAGGCTGATTTTTCTCCCCTTTTTCAACTTAGAAATTCATGGTAAAGTTTTGCTTGTAAGCTGTTATCTCAATAACTACTGAAGGGTTTGTGCCTTTTTTGGGACAATTTTATGCATTCATAATAATAAAGCAGTGATTTACTTGATAAAACATCTTATTAACAAAAACATCTTAATAACAAGCCTTTGTACCTTTTCTGTCAAATTTATGTATTCATAGGTAATTAGTATTATTATACTCAATAAAACACCTTTGTGACATTACCTTCCGAATAGTCAAGCCAATACTGTATAATTAGACTCTCTCTAAGGCCTATAACATAAATTTATAAAAAAAAAAAATTAGCCCTTTTGTAAACTTAAATAATTTAACATTATCAAGGCTCTTTTACTATCAAGCACTTAGAATAGTCGAGCGTGCTGTCCTACCGACAGCTCTTGTTATATGAAATTCTAACACTCACGTGATTTTGTCACTATAGACAAAGAAGGAAAAAAACTGGTGTTAAACTGCCAATAAACATCGGCTGGGGACTACTTGTTTATGCGCTGTTATGTTTTCACCCTCGATTGTATAGTTTAGAAAGCATTTTAAAGCAACAATAAAAAGCATTTTTATTTATATTTTCAGTTCGTATAATGTTTTCTTTTCATACAAAACCAAAATAATATCTCACATACACTAACGCCACATTTTAAATCCATATCAGTTAATAAATATTTTGACAAAACGGCGCCAATTCGTAAGCAGCGTAATGACGTCATCCTAAATAAACAACTCATGCATAAACAAGCTGACGTTATTTCATAGATACAAGAATGATAAATGGGGCACTGATGTAAACACAATACGACTTAAGTTTTTATTTTTGAAAACTTGATAAAATAACGTTTTTTTCTTATTTTTGATAATTTCTATATCTTCGCAACAGTAGGGTGCGAAAATCGAACAGCGTTATACGAAAATCGGCACTGGAAGTTATTTCCGCTTGAAAAATAACATTAGTGATTTTCCTTATTTTATCTTGTTAGAATCGAAATAACATCGGCCTGAGAGGTGTATATCGGCTATTTAACACAGGTTTTGTCGTTTTGATGCGACAAAATTAACCACTCAGGCCTACGGCCTTCGTGGTCAATTCCTACGCATCAAAACTCCGAACCGGTGTTAAATAGCCGATATACACCTCTCAGGCCGATGTTATTTCTTAAATGAATTATGGCAAAATGAAAACTTATTTTGACTTCCACCTGTTCACTCATTTATGCCCTCCAGGATGGACATAATGTCACTTTAAATTAAAGATTGTGTATGGATGGACATGACTGTTATCAATGACCAGTAAATCAGCCCTTCTTCATTTAAGATGCTTTCAAACCTTAGTAATATATCGACAAAATTGAATAAAAAATGGCTGTTTTTTTTTTTCTATAGGGAAAAAGTAACATTTATATGACATGTGCAGCAATATAATTTGAATATACACCATGTGTATGAAAATTTGTCTTCTACCATTTCACTTAAGTGGAAAATAAATGATCTTTTTCATGGAAATCTTGTTAAATCATGGCTAGGTATGAACACAGTTTTTGTCACGGATAATACTGTAGTAGTAAGATTGTGGGATTTATATTCCAGCGCTATTGTCATCCCCAAAGTATGCAAGATTACAGCTTAACTTTTGGATAGGAGCCACAGACCAGACACAAGAAGGAGGTTGGCACTGGGTTGATAACACACCATTTAGGTAAATAATTATCTATAGGTGTACATTAGGGGAACATATGTAATTATTCAACTCTAATTAATCATTTCTTTTTTTAAAAAAAAACAAGTAGTGCATTTGGAGGAAAAGAGCTGCATGTCAAATGAAAGACATAAAAGCTATTACATTATTTGACTTATATTTCCTGGATTCTTTTGGATGAAACAAGTTTCTTTTACTAGCATACTTCAGATAGACTTTCTATTGCTATGGCTTCTTTAACTGGTAAGAGTATACCTATCTCCTTGTTATTATTTCATGCTTGAAGATGTATAATGTATCTTCCAGATATTTGAACTGGCACCCAGGAGAGCCAAATAACGTGAGGTTTGGTGTTGAGCCTGAAAACTGTGCTGAAATGGTTCCTAGCTGGAATTATCAGTGGAATGACAAATACTGTAGCAAGGAAGAAGTCTTTATCTGCAAGAAAAATGGTATTTGTATCTTCTAAGCTGCTTTTCTTTTCCATAAAAAAAGTGCATGATAAAGGTACAAGCATTGGGTGAAAAGAAGCAACATGTCAAATTCAATGTTCTTATGAAGTTTCTTTCTTCAATTTGATTAACCTTGTTTTAGTTGTGTTAAAGTAACTTTGTCTCAGGATAACACATATGCCATATTTATATAATTAATAACTTGCCCTTGATTATTCTTGCATTGGTTTTATTTTTACTTGTGAAATCATTCAAATCAAAGTTTATGATGGATTGGACAGAAATAATTGACATGATAAAGGTGCCAGTTTGCCTCTCAAGCTAGAGATTGTGACTTCAAGACCAAATCGGTCACAACCCAGTTTCCTTATATGGCACTAGGGCTGGTTAGTTCTGGGAAGCAGACTTGAGTGGTTCAGATGAAAACTTAAAGTTAATAACACCATTTAGATAAATTAAATACATGTTTATTTTAATATAATATTATTTCATTAATCAAAGCATTTTATGTACTCTATACAAATACCTAGATTGAGGATGCTTGAATGCCTTTAAATTGTAAGTTGACATTTCATATCCATACAACGGAGGTATGTTCATGTAAATGAGCTATGTTTGTTTCAGCCTTGACCACAACAGCTTTAACTGTGGCTCCACCAACAGGTTTTAATAAAGGTAATATAGTAATTAATTAATTTTGGATTATTGATTTTAGTATTTTGTAATAGATTTGTAGTTTTACTATGTTTTTCTTTTCTTTGACCATAATATCACATTATGAAAATTGTTCATAAGTCGTAGAGAATAAATTTTGTATGTGATGGTGATTCATTCTGTATAGCTCAAAAAGACCAATGACTTTTTTAGCTCACCTGTCACAAAGTGACAGGGTGAGCTTTTGTGATCGCTTTTCGTCCGGCGTCCGTCGTCCGTCCGTCGTCCATCCGTCGTCCGTAAACTTTTACTTTAAAGGACATCTTCTCATAAACCACTAAGCCAATTTCATCCAAACTTCACAGGAATGTTCCTTTGGTGGTCACCTTTGAAAATTGTTCAAAGAATTTAATTCCATGCAGAAATCTGGTTGCCATGGCAACCAAAAGAAAAAACTTTAAATATCTTCTTCTAAAAAACCCAAAGAGCTAGAGCTTAGATATTTGGCAAGAAACATCTTCTATTGAGTGTCTACCAAGTTTGTTCAAATAAAAGCCCTGGGGTCAAAATTGGCCCCGCCCCAGGGGGTCATTGATTTTCCCTATATGCATATAGTAAAAACTTAAAAAATCTTCTTTTAAAGAACCCAAAGAGCTAGAGCTAAGATATTTAGCATGAAACATCCTCTAATGGGTGTCTACCAAGTTTGTTCAAATAAAAGCCCTACGGTTAAAATTGGCCCCGCCCCAGGGGGTCATTGATTTTCCTTATATGCATATAGTAAAAACTTATAAAATCTTCTTTTAAAGAACCCAAAGAGCTAGAGCTAAGATATTTAGCATGAAACATCCTCTAATGGGTGTCTACCAAGTTTGTTCAAATAAAAGCCCTGGGGTCAAAATTGGCCCCGCCCCAGGGGGTCATTGATTTTCCCTATATGCATATAGTAAAAACTTATAAAATCTTCTTTTAAAGAACCCAAAGAGCTAGAGCTAAGATATTTAGCATGAAACATCCTCTAATGGGTGTCTACCAAGTTTGTTCAAATAAAAGCCCTGGGGTCAAAATTGGCCCCGCTCCAGGGGGTCATTGATTTTCCCTATATGCATATAGTAAAAACTTAAAAAATCTTCTTTTAAAGAACCCAAAGAGCTAGAGCTAAGATATTTAGCATGAAACATGTTCTAATTAGGGCTGGGAACGAATAAGGAATTTGATGTTCGAATATTCGTTTTCCATATTCGAATATATTCGAATATTCGTTTTTAAAACTTTTGTTCCAATATTTCTCTTTGACGTATACGTATCCGAAATTGATTGCGTCGAATACTGTACAATTTTAATATGTTTGGAATAATCGACGATTAAAAATACCTATATAGCTACGTAAAAGTTTTTTATTGTATATATTGTAAATCGACATAAATGTTTACTTTTGAAATAAATTCATAATTTGATTGCCTTTTGTTCAGTTAATCCGACTGCTGATCATTTGTCTTCATGGTAGGTAACTCACGTGACTTGATTGACAGTAATATGAATCACCGTAGCTTCTTAGCCCCCAAAACACATAATTTACATTGAAACCTAACTTGAATTAAATATATTATTTATTTATAATTTCAGATAAGGTTTAAAATATTCTTCAGATACATTTAGCTATAACGCAGTAAATATCGCACGGAGTCTTAGTTTCTACGGAATAAATATATTTTGACGGAATATAGACACTGACCATGCTTACATAAAGCACCGATTAATACGTGTCGATTTTTTCGTCTTCACAAAATTTAAGACAATTACTGATTAATCGGGCAGATTATTGCACAGGAAACAATAAATAAGATAATTAAAATCGGAAATTTACATTATATTCTGTTCAACAGTTAAATTGCAAACTGTGAAACGGGTGCCCTTTTGATCAACTATAGACCCCAAAGTTTTCACAGTTAATTGGCGATAATCGTTGACACGTGTCATACAAACGTGTGAACAACTGGTCAAGTAAAGGTCAATGGTTCAATTGTTATCTTAATTGAAATTTGAAAGTAATTCCAAAAAACACTCTTTTTTTCGAATATTCGTATTCGTTTTTCAATGTTCGAATATTCGGTAGTGTTTCGAATATTCGAATATTCGAATATAATTCCCGGCCCTAGTTCTAATGGATGTCTACCAAGTTTGTTCAAATAAGAGCCCAGGGGTCAAAATTGGCCCCGCCCCAGGGGTTCATTGATTTTCCTTATATGTGTATAGCAAAAACTTAAAAAATCTTCTTTGAAAAAAAACCAAAATAGCTATAGTTAAGATACTAAGCATGAAACATCTTTTAGTGAGTGTCTACAAAGTTTGTTCTGTTCAAATAAAAGCCCTTGGGTCAAAACTGGCCCTGCCCCAGGTGTGTCATTGTTTTTAACTATATGTGTAAAGAAAAAACTTGACCAGCTAGACCTTAGATGTTTAGCATGAAACATCTTCTAATGGGTGTCTACCAAGTTTGTTCAAATAAAAGCCCTGGGATTTAAACTGGCCCCACTCCGGGGGCCTATATACAGGTGAGCGACTTCAGGGCCATCATGGCCCTCTTGTTTGTTACAAATGATAGTTATGGCCAAGATGGGTTTTTTTTCTGAAGCATTTTAAATGTGAAAAAAATTAATATTGAAATGACAGAAGCTGTTAAAACTCAGTCTTTTAGCAGTGCTAGCACAGGATCAAAACAGTTTTAAGCAAGTTTACAAGATTTTGTTCTTTTAATAAAATATAACATTGCTAAATTATTCATTTTTTTCCTCTTTTACATGATTTCCTTTTTTTTTCTTTATTTTTTTCTGTTATTTTATGGGTGTTATTTTTTTCAATTCATACATCACACATGATATATTTTACATGTTTTATTATTTATTGTTATTCATAAAGGTAATTGTAAAGGAGAAGCTATGATATCAGGAAACTACAGTCTGGTAGATAGTGGATCATTTAAATCTTCTCCTCCAAGAGATGCTCAACATACAGCCCTTAATGCTAGACTCTTCCCAAATAATTTACTAGGTATTTTTAAACATTCATTATGGTTGTACATTTCAAATAATCAACCCTTACAACTTTAAATATCTTAAATGGACTTGTCCATTTTTACATCTAGACATGACCATTTATCATCTTTAGGGAAAATTTTCAGTACATGTATACATACTGAGTGAATACTGACCTGTGCAGACCATGATCAGATGACACAGAATGATCAGATGACACAGGATGATCAGATGACACAGGTTGATCAGATGACACAGGTTGATCAGATGATACAGGTTGATCAGATGACACTGGTTGATCAGATGACACAGGTTGATCAGATGACACAGGTTGATCAGATGACACTGGTTGATTAGATGACACAGGTTGATCAGATGACACAGGTTGATCAGATGACACAGGTTGATCAGATGACACAGGTTGATCAGATGACACAGGTTGATCAGATGACACAGGTTGATTAGATGACACAGGTTGATCAGATGACACAGGTTGATCAGATGACACAGGTTGATCAGATGACACAGGTTGATCAGATGACACAGGTTGATCAGATGACACTGGTTGATCAGATGACACAGGTTGATCAGATGACACTGGTTGATCAGATGACACAGGTTGATCAGATGACACAGGTTGATCAGATGACACAGGTTGATCAGATGACACAGGTTGATCAGATGACACTGGTTGATCAGATGACACAGGTTGATCAGATGACACTGGTTGATCAGATGACACAGGTTGATCAGATGACACAGGTTGATCAGATGACACAGGTTGATCAGATGACACAGGTTGATCAGATGACACAGGTTGATCAGATGACACAGGTTGATCAGATGACACAGGTTGATCAGATGACACAGTTTGATCAGATGACACAGGTTGATCAGATGACACAGGTTGATCAGATGACACTGGTTGATCAGATGACACTGGTTGATCAGATGACACTGGTTGATCAGATGACACAGGTTGATCAGATGACACAGGTTGATCAGATGACACAGGTTGATCAGATGACACTGGTTGATCAGATGACACAGGATGATCAGATGACACAGGTTGATCAGATGACACAGGTTGATCAGATGACACAGGTTGATCAGATGACACTGGTTGATCAGATGACACAGGATGATCAGATGACACAGGTTGATCAGATGACACTGGTTGATCAGATGACACTGGTTGATCAGATGACACTGGTTGATCAGATGACACAGGATGATCAGATGACACAGGTTGATCAGATGACACAGGTTGATCAGATGACACAGGTTGATCAGATGACACTGGTTGATCAGATGACACAGGATGATCAGATGACACAGGTTGATCAGATGACACTGGTTGATCAGATGACACTGGTTGATCAGATGACACTGGTTGATCAGATGACACAGGTTGATCAGATGACACAGGTTGATCAGATGACACAGGTTGATCAGATGATACAGGTTGGTCAGATGATACAGGTTGGTCAGATGACACAGGTTGATCAGATGACACAGGTTGATCAGATGACACAGGTTGGTCAGATGATACAGGTTGGTCAGATGACACAGGTTGATCAGATGACACAGGTTGATCAGATGACACTGGTTGATCAGATGACACAGAATGATCAGATGACACAGGTTGATCAGATGACACAGGTTGATCAGATGACACAGGTTGATCAGATGACACAGGATGACCATGGTCTGCACTTGTCACATGGTTAGATGCAGTTGCTGTTAGGAGGTTGAATATATTTTAATAACTATAGACATATTGCTGGAGTAAAGGTATTTGTTCTCCTATAAGATAGACCTCTTATAAGACCAGGGTCCTTATTATGTCTCTGAAATGACACTTATGCTAAGACCCTCTTATAAGACAGGTAGATTTTTTTTAAGGAAAATAATTATACTGCACCTCAGTTTTTATGGAAAATTGTCATAAATCATGAAAATGAATTGAGTGATCAGGTGAATGAATAACCATTTACAAAAAGGATGTACTTTATTACATTAATAATAATTGCAGCAGTATTTTTTGAAATTTTTGTTACAACTCATAATATTTGTCGATATCTTAATTACAGCAGTATTTCTTGATAATTTTATTACAGCAGTATTTCTTGATAATTTTTTTACAGCTGGGGGAGGCTGGTCAGCAAAAACAGCTGATACAAATCAGTATATAACAGTGTTATTTTATAACACTATAGTCGTGAAAGCAATTATTACAGCTGGACGGACGGACGTTGATGAATGGGTGTCACAATATCAAATACAATACCAGGAGACATACTATTCGGAATGGTTGAAATACAACGACCCACCTGGTACTGTCAAGGTAAAAACATCTCTCTCAAAATGTATATATCAGTCATTCATCAAAGTAGTTCTGTAAAAGGAAAATTCTCTCTTGCGTACTTGACTTAAACCATAACTACTGTGGACCTGGTTTCTAGAAATATGTATTCAGATCAACCATTGGACAACTTATGATTGATTACATCCTTTTCCAGAACATTTAAAGGAACTACACTGAGGTCCACACCCTAAAATACAAAATTTGAATTTCTTACATAGAGAACTTAAAACAGAAATATATGCAAAAGATATTTAGAAATATACAAACATGTACTCAGAAATAAATAGAAAATCATATTTTTGTGCTATTAGCTTGAATTGAGTGAAAAGTATTGCAATGCTTTTCAATTTTGTGTCATTCCTTACCATAAAAATAGTCATCCTGGAAAAACGGAGTGATAGAATGATCTGAAATTTTGCAAAAAAATTATTGGTCTAGACCAATATCAAATGAAATATTAATCTCAAAAAAAAATTCCAGTCCCATTATGTCAAAAAGCTTCAGTGGAGTCCCTTTAAAAAAAATGTCTTCTTATTGGTAATCATTGATTAATTTTCAAACCATCATCAAGGTAAAAATCTAAAAGATAATGCATTCTCGTATTGTGAAAATGCTAATTTTCCTTCTTGTTTTCAGATATTTTCTGGCAACAATGATTCCAGCACTCCAGTCACTAACACCTTGTTCTTCCCATTTGAAGCCAAACAGGTGAAGTTAATTCCTGTCCAATGGAACCAGGGTATATCCCTTAGATTAGAAATTCTTGGTTGTCTAGAAGGTACATTGTTTATTTCTAGCTGAATATATAAAGTTCCTTTCATGATAGATAACATAATTATTTTGTAATAATAATGCAAGATCTTAAGTCTTTAAAAAAAACTTTTTATTCTATTAGAAATAGAATAAATTCATTGAGTTGTTTATTTTTAAAGTTTGTGTGTGTGACACTTAAAAACAATAATTTTTTGTTACAGATGTAACAAATATGAAAGCTTAAGCAAGAGCATATTATTTATGAAGCAAAACTAGACACTCAGGCTACTGTTCCTCATTAATTAATTAAGTATACATTTCAAAGTTGGTGCTTTAGGCAAATTCTTAAATGCCCTGTGAATGTTGTATTCCAATATAAGTGAATGTATATTTGCTTGTTTTCTTAAATGCCCTGTGAATGATTACTCTGAAATAAAAAGATGTAAATTTGCATGTTTAAGAGAGTTGTATACCTGACTATGCTGTGAGTGGACCTTTGGTTGCCATGGACGGTCAGTTACAATCATCGGGGTTTTCCGACATTGCACATGATGCCAAAGCTGCACGGTTACGACCAGTAACCCAGGGTGTGATACCAGCATGTTGGAAACCTCAGATCTCCAACACAAACCAGTGGATTCAGGTTTGGTTGTATTTCATAGCTTTATGTCTTTTCTGCTTCTTATAATGATGACCAACATCCTTGAAAGATTTTATGTTTGTACTCATTACATGTACCATACATACCAGCTAATAAGGCACATCTTCTTTTTAGAAAGTGAAGGTAGATAAGGTGAAAATATCGCAAGATAGAAGATACAGTCGGCATCGTAGTTGCGTCCACCTTTATTGGGCGACTTTTTTATTAAGCGGCCGCATAAAATCCCTCCCGATGATTTTTACTATATAAGTTAATTCCATTAAACGACGATTTTATATCGCGGCCAGCGGCCACTAAATGTCGGCCAAAATGTACAAAATTCAGTGTTAAAGTATCTATTAAACGGCCGTGACAAACAATCGTCCCTACAGACATTCTCACCTGTGTAATTAGCGAGTAGGATTGAACAAACAAATATTTTTCATGGTCATTGGTCTTAAAGTATCTATTAAACGGCCGTCAAATAGACCGTCACAAATAATTCTCGTTTAAAAATGAATTTAATAACAATTGTAATCGTTTCAAAATCGGAAAGAAAGAAACAGTTTTAATTGTGACATATTTTGTCAGAGCAGTAACGTATCACAACACCGCATTGGCACAGTTTTGTCATGTGCTCAGAGTGACCTCCCTTCCAGAAAATCAAATCGAAAATGACGTTGGAACGAGCGAAAAATTGACAGACAACTAATAATACCGGATAAATTGAATGAGGAAATCGTGCATGGAATTGAGTCTGAGTAAATAGCAAATGCCATCGTTTGTAGTCGAAATAAAATCGTGAAACGTAGTGGACTAAACATTATAGAAACCGAGCCTTTCATTGCTGATCTATCTATCTATCTATCTTCCATATAGTCAAACCCCTGCTGGGGACCTAGACTTGACGCGCGTCAACTGACAAGAATGTTAGTAAAAGAACTGAAATAAAAGAATATAAAAGTAATGGAAATGAGTAAATTGTTAAAAACAGGTTAAAAATAGAGAAGGTATTTTAGGGAGACGTATGTTCAATCCGGCTAACAGCCAGACTGAACTCGGGGCCAGACAAGTTCATGATATCAGGTGGTAAAGCATTCCAGTGGACTATTGTTCTTTGGAAAAATGAATATTTATAGTAATCAGTTTTAGTTTGGACTTGTTGGAATGCATGGGGATGGGATGTTCTTGATGATCTAATTGACGATATAATTTGGGAAAGGGATAGCCACCTGGTCATGCAAGATGTTGTGAAACATGACCAGGCGTTGGTCAATACGCCGAAGGTCAAGGCGCCTCCATTGAAGGGAAGTCAACATGTCAGTGACACTCGACATACGGCCAAAGTCATGTTTGACCCACCTAGCAGCTCTTCTCTGGACAGACTCTATCTGGTCAATGAGAGTTCCTGTGTAGGGGGACCAGACCGTGGAGCTATACTCGAGCTGGGGCCTAACAAGTGTCTTGTATGCAGTTGACTTTAACCTTTCTGAGTGAACCTTGATATTTCGGCGTAGAAAACCAAGTGTTTGATTTGCCTTTGTTGTGATGTTGTTTATGTGTTTGTTCCATGTTAGATCATTTGATATTGTAATGCCAAGGTATTTTGCAGATGAGACTGTTTCTAATGTGGTGTTATGTAGAAGGTATTGTGTTGGAATGACTGTTTTTCGTTTTGTGATTTGGATAACTGTGCATTTTGATGGATTAAATTGCATGTCCCATTTTGTCTCCCATTGTTCAAGTTGGTGTAAGTCGTGTTGCAGTAAGCTAGAATGAGAAGCGACAGTCAGAGATAGATAGATGGCCGTGTCATCAGCAAATAGGCGGACTTTAGAGGATTGGACATATTCAGGAAGGTCATTGATGTATATAAGAAATAAGAGAGGTCCGAGGACCGAGCCCTGGGGAACACCGGAGGAGACTGGTATGGAGCTGGATGTGGAGCCATTTACCACCACGGACTGTGACCTGTTATCAAGAAAACATTTGATCCATTTAAGAGTTTGACCCCTTATACCGTAGAAATGCAGCTTATACAGGAGTTTTTCATGGTTGACCATATCAAAGGCCTTAGAGAAGTCAAGAAGGATTAAGTCTACTTGGCTTCTCTGATTTACTGACTGTAGGATATCATCTATAAGCATTAATAGTTGGGATTGACATGACCTTTTTTCTCGGAAACCATGCTGCAATTCATAGAACAAGTTTGATCTAGTAAAGTGCTTTGTTATGCTGGAGGAGACAATGTGTTCCAGGGTTTTACACAAGATACAGGTAAGAGAGATAGGGCGATAGTTTGCTGGGTCTGACTTGCTACCTTTTTTAAAGACAGGGGCCACATTCGCCATTTTCCAGATGTCTGGTATAGTGCTGGACTGCAGTGATTTTTGGAAAAGTTTGGACACTATAGGGGCTAATTCTTTACTGGTATTTTTCAGCACTATGGGTCTAATTTGGTCAGGTCCTGCAGCCTTATGGGGGTTAAGGTTTTTTAAGAGCTTCTCAACACCTTTTACAGAGATATCAATATCACAATATCTGATGGTGTATTAAATATGACCCTTCGACAAAAATAAAAAAAATAATAAAGGAATAAAAAAAAAAAATAATAATGATATTCTAAGATCTCTAAAACTTTAATGTTTTGAAATCGGGGTAGTGTGAAAACTAATTGCTGAAAAAATCAAGTAGTTTAAAACTCATTGCATGAAAATTTATCTAGAGGTCTGGCTGATGATTTGAAAGTATGTTCAGCAGGAGATGTGTATGAACATATTAATAATATATGACAATATGCTTTGTTTCAAGGTCAAAATGACCTGTTAATAATATTATGAGCGTAGATCACAATTGTACACAAATTTCTACTAAAAAACAAACACATATTGATGACTTTTTTAAAAGAAAGGCATAAATGTAATTATGAAAATGTAATACATATATAATATTGTATAGTTTTTGTTTTTATAAAAAGATGTTATTATATCTATGACTTGTAATATAAAAAAGTCTCGAATTTTCCAGAATTCTATTGAGAGACCACTTTATTAAGAGACCACTTTTTGGCAGTCCCTTGAGTGGTCTCTTAATACAGTGTCGACTGTATTTGTAAAAAAATTTGTCAGTAGGTATTTGGTTATAAGATGCACTTTACACTCTATATGTCAAATTTGAGTCTCAAAATGCTACTAAAAAGTGGAAATGGAAATTATATACAGTAGATTGAAGGTTTTCAGCTTTTTCTTATGATGTTTGATGAAAAGTATATACTTTTACACTAAAAGTCATTCACTAATACTGATCTTTATATTTGATATCATATTTTATGTTACTTTGTTTTATAAAGGATTTTTCTTTGGTGCTTGGAGATTTTGTCCAATTATGTATAACACGATCTGTTTGTTTTTATTGTTGCAGGTAGATTTAGGTAATATATTTTTGATACGTGGTGTAACAGTGAAAGGTAACCCGGCAGCTCAAGAATGGGTGACTCAGTTTCGCTTGAAGTACGGCACAACAAATACCCCGTCTCTTTATTACCAGGAACCATACGGAAAACCCAAGGTTTGCTATCTTATTTAACTTGATTTAGTATTCTTGGATTTTAAGTGACCTTGACACTGTTAAGGTTAGTTGGGTAGTTTCAGGAGACTTGAGTTACTACTACTGTGTGCATTACATGGGGGCACCTTGGTATAATCACCTACCCCCATTTAACCAAGCTGAATAGAAGGAATCCAAAGTTATGGATGGATTTTAAACACACAGTGGTGAGAAGGATCAAATTGAAGCCAGCAACCTTTACCACATGGCCACAGAAGTTCCTCTATTTCTAACTTTAAATTAGACTATCAGTAGGTTGTTAATAAGTGAATGACTTGTGGTGAGAAACTGAATTGTAAAAAATGTCAAAAAGAAACAATATGTTGAGGATAATGAATATCTTAATATTTTTATTTTTGCAATTATCTTTATTGGATGAAACATTTAGATACTCATGATGCAAGTGACATTTTACATGTATAGTGTACATTGTATTACCAGTTTGCAAAATAAGACCTAATATACTATTATTAAATTTTTACAATGTTTCTGCTGTGTATATATTGCTATTTTCTGTTTATTTTATGTAAAAGGCAGTTTCTCAGGATAGTTAAACCATACATTCCATAACGTCCCGGACGTCCGGGAATGTCCCGCAAATTAGGCGTCTGTCTCGGAAATGCCCCAGAGATGATTTATGTCCCGATAGAAATAAAAATCTAAAATAATCTACTTTGCAGCCAGAAGTTAATTTAAACCTATTTTTCAACCTAAATTTTCACTAATTTCTCTATTTGCCAGAATATCCCAGGAAACGTTGACAACAGTTCTCCTGTAACATACTACTTCAAGTCACATTTTCAAGCTAGATTCATCAGGATAGTCCCGAATGGATGGCATACCAATATAGCACTGGCCTTTGATATCCTGGTTTGTCAAAATGGTGAGTGGTGGTTACCTCCCTTGCTTTGCACTTGTGAATTATAAATAATTAAAAATATACATTATTAGTCAAGAGAAAAGAAAATATTTATGAAAAAAGGAAGATAGTTACAAGTTAAATTTGGGACAATGAACTGGACTGAAGCACCTTAAATTGTTATCTTTTTGTTCAATCTGGTGCATGAACCACATTTTAATCATCATTTTGATTGTTATACGGAAATGTATTTTTTTGTAAAATCATGTAGTAAACAGTTAAGATATGATAAAAGTCAACTGGAGTAAGATTTTAACAGTCCTTTACTACCAAACTTGATATTATGAAATTTAAGAACATTAGTTGCTTTCAATTAGACATCCATAAAAGACCACCTATCAAGTTGGTAGTTGCTTGTCTTGAGGTCCAAAATATGATTCAAGTTCTCTATTTAGCTTTGAATGTTTTTTGGAGTGAATAAAGTGTATATTCAGTGGATAAGACCATTACAGAACTTAACAATTACAGTGATTTTTCGACTGGTAATTGATATTCTATGACTTTATGACATATCAGCATTGTTGTTACAGGATGTAATGGTGTTGCATTAATCAGCGGGGCTCATCATATTGCTGATGATCAGCTGAGTGCATCTTCCGTCCTTGA
Source organism: Ruditapes philippinarum (assembly GCF_026571515.1). Classification (NCBI taxonomy): domain Eukaryota; kingdom Metazoa; phylum Mollusca; class Bivalvia; order Venerida; family Veneridae; genus Ruditapes; species Ruditapes philippinarum. The sequence goes on from NW_026855096.1 coordinate 60,959, forward strand.
CACTCGTCATACTGTGGCACGAGCCCGACTCAATCTTCCAGCTAACGGAGCTTACGCTGGAGCATGGATACCTAAATACAGTGATAAACAGCAGTATTTGAAAGTATACACTGATTCTTACTAAATATTGCAATAATGTATACAGTATAAAACTTTACTGCTAAATTATCTTACATCTAATTTGCATACAAAACTTTTTATCTTTCCCAAACAGAATCAAATCAAATCTGCAGTTTTCATCTGTGTATTATTTTTCACTGCTGTCCATGAAACTGCCCTTTCCTGGAATTTTTTAGCCATGATTTTTGTTATTTTTCAGCATAACATTTAACATTTAAGAAATAACTATATTTTGTGCAGATTTTCCATGAAGTTAACAAACATTTATTCTTTTCATTTCTCAATTCAGCAAAAAAATAGTATAAGCCTTTAGATTAGGACAACATATTATTGTAGACAGATTTGTGGTTCATTGAAAGGTACCTGTCAGTCCACCTCCGAATAAAGATTACCCTTTACAGAATTTATTTTTAGTTCAATTGTGTAGGAAGCTATAAGCTTATAGACACACTTTCGAATCTGTTCATGGAACGTCCACCCAGTACTGAGCAACAAGTGTAAAGTTTCTTGCTCAAGGAAACAACGACTGGCCCCTGACGAGGTTTGAACCCATGCGGCTAGCGATCATTAGATATATAGTCTGAAGCGTTAACCACTCAGCCATGCTGCCACTAACAATTCTTCTTTGATTAAATAGAACAAAAATAACCTCCAAATAAAGCCCTCTTGTGTTAGGGCTCTCCAGTGTATGACCTTTGTTCACAGGTTTGACTGTAATTTTATAATAAAGTAACTTGTAAAACATTTTTCAGGCAGATTTAGGGTTTGCAATACAGATCACAGCAGTAAGCACACAGGGGGCATTTGACTCAGCTGACTGGGTGAAAAGTTATAAAATCAGTTATTCCAGTGATAACCAAAAATGGGTGTATTACTATGAACTAGGATCTCAAGCTAAGGTAGGATTTCAAAAAATTAAATAATGGTAGGGTAGGTGTTACATTGTTACTTTCTAAATTTCCCATCAATTAACAAAAGGCGAAATTGATTAACCTATTTTCAAATAATGAAAAAAAGCAAACACACCTTGAAATTAAATATAATTATATGATAAAGTTATTACAAGCTTCTAATATTATGCTGTGAAATGTGCTGCAGCCAAAAGAAAATAGAGGATATTGAATAAGTGTAGTTTCTATTCTGAATTTATTAATATGTGTGTAGCTTATGAATTTGTCTGTTACTATGGAAATGGCTATTTGAAATGAAGAATAATAAAAGAATTACATTTATACTTCTTACAAGATTTTCTTCCCTTTTTGTGTCGCTTTTTACTGTACAAAAAATTTATTTTGTAGGTTTTTGATGGAAATTGGGAAAACAGAATAGCCAGGAAACACTACTTGTTGGTACCTTTTATAGCCAGATATATTCTCATATACCCACAGTCTTGGAACAACAGAATTGCTTTACGATTTGAACTCTATGGATGTCCAGGTATGTTTGCAATTTATTTTTCAATTACAGGATTTAATATTACCTGTTTATCAAATAAAACAATTATTTTATGAAACATTCTCTTGTATTATTGGACATACATTTTTTCTGGGTTTGTTTTTTTCGTTCACAGTAGAGGTCATATGGTTACTTTCTTGCTTTACTGGTTTAGGAAGACCTCAGATGCCTGTCTGTGCATTATTTTAGGCACCTGATTACCAATGATTTTCCGTAAGCTAGCTGGATAGCTTCCTCATATGAAAGAATCCAAAGTTCCTGTATGGATTCAAATCCACAGGGGTAAGGGGAAAGTTGTTTGAAGTCAGTAACCATTACCATTTGTCTATGGACGCCCCCAATAGGAAATTCATAAAAGAAATGATGAACATTAACAACCCAAGAGACAAATATTTACCCTTGTTTAAATTACTTGAAAGTTAAGGTTATAATTTCTTCAAAAACAACTTTAAAGAAATAAGAAAATAGTCCAAACACTGGATTACATGCTCAAAGGAAAACTAAGGAAATACATGGAGAGAATGAAAGAATACTTTCAAATGAATCATCATCTAAATTGATTACTATGTTACGCTTCACCCTTTCAGTTTACTGAAAGAAAATCTGTAAGTACTTTATGATTGCAATATTTGCACATAACTTGGAAAATTGCCTCTTATGGCAGAGGGGTTGCCTTTAAGGATTGAGGCATCAGAAATGCAGCCACTGTCGTACTCTGCATGATCATTAGAGGCAATTAAATGTGTTTGAATTACTAGAGTCTATGCATCTCTTTGCTCAAGCAGGTTTTGACCTTGTTATTTCTATCAGTATGTTACACGCAATGTTAGACAAAATGGACAAAATGATCTTTCCTGTTTGGTGCCATATGACCTAAACTGTGTTGGTACACCGTAAAACCAATAAAAAACAAATAAAATAACTTGGGAAATTAATATAACTTAATAACTTGAAACTAAATAAAAGTTGGTATGTTTGTTTGTAGGGGCAGCCTCTGGTGTAAGGATTGGGTGTTTTGCTGATGATGCTCATGATCGAGACCTCAAGTATGAGCCCTACACTGACCCCAGAGTGGGCATGTGGCCCCCCATGTGTGTTGACCATTGTTTTAGAAAGGGTTACTATTATGCTGGTTTACAGGTAACTATAGCAACCTTTTTGGTGTAATTACAGTGTATATCAAACAATCCGCATGAGCTTCATTTTTTGCTGCCTTTATTAAGGTTTCTATCTTTCATTGTTTCTTTTTTGATAAGAGCACTTTATTTAATCTAGATTGACTATTGATATTACAAATTTATTCATATTCATTGAAATTACATGGCTGTATATATTTGTATGTCAGGATTTTGAATTTTCAACTTTCTAGGCTTGTAAAACTTTATGAAAATTTAAATTTTAACTAATTATTCATGTTTATTTTAGAATCAATTTAAATGTTTTTGTGGAAACTCTTATGGAAAGTATGGTCCAGCCACAGACTGCAACCAGGCATGTTTTCCCAAGACAAACTTCCAGTGTGGTGGACCCTCGTCAAATATCATCTATACAACTGGGATGTGTAAGTCTGTTTCATGTACAGTAGAATCCCTACTTTAGACTACCCCAGAAAATAAAACCACCCTGCTATTAAGACCTTTTTTTAACATATTTACATGTTCATTTTTCATTAGGTATAGGTTCATACATGTTTTGGCAAAATAATTGATAGTGAATCAATTGATATCAATTTAATTCTCTCTGACTGGTTTATAAACATTTTTTACAATAACTATTTTTACAAATTTTGAACTTTATACAAAGTATTCAACTTTCAGCAAAATTGACAAAAGTCAATAAAATCTTTAATATTACGAGAGGAAATGTAATTTATTTTTTCACTTACAGCTCCAGAATTCAAGATCTGCCCCACAGACTGGAAGTCTTATGGTAATAGATGCTATGTGCTCCTCCAGACTAAACAGTCCTGGTATGATGCCCGAGCAAGCTGTAAAGGTCAGGGTGGTGATCTAGCCTCACCAAACAGCCAGGCAGAGCAAGATTTTGTATTTAGTTTGCTGGAATATGCAAGTAAGTGACTCACTGATATAAATTACCTTTAAACTAATTATGACTTTTTTTTATTCCCTCCACACTTTCAATATGTCCTAAAGGTCCATTCTTGTATGTTACAGCACACAGCAGCTATGTTGATTAGAGTTGATTAGAGGAAATAAACGTAAGCATTGCTGTGTGCTGTCTATGATAATATTATTGAAATATTATACATATATATATATATAGAGATTTTTCATATTAAATTTTAATTTTTAGTTGAAATCAAATTCTAGAATTTTTCTATGTTAAGATATTGATAATAATACAATGGTATTCATCCTCAATAACAGTATTGCAATATATACACACACAAGATTTTCTAAATTTCAGATATTTCTCTAATTTTCTAAAATAGCTAGATGTGTTGGCTTTTTTTTCAGACAAACAGAATACATGGATAGGATTTAATGATATACAACGCGAGTCTCTCTATAGGTGGGCAGATGGTCGCCAGGTGATGTATACAAACTGGGGATTAAACCAGCCTAGTCATACATTAAATGACAACCAGGACTGTGTTGTTATGCAGAATACAGTGAGTACACTATATAAATATATTTAACAGAGTAAAGCCATACATTGTGAAAGATACTTTATTAAATACTTTAATTAAGATATACTGTTACACTTCGTCAATATCTTTATAATAGTTTTTTTGTCAAAAGAGTTTTAGAAAACAGTGTTTTTGTTTTTAAATTGTTTCCTGCAAATAACCAGTTCTGGTACCATACAAGGAAGCATGGTTCCAACCCAAGATGGCCTAGAGAATGGAGACAAGAACCTCCAAAACCTCTAAAGTTGGGGCATGGCAGAATAGTTAATGCATCTGACTAGTAATAAAAGGATCACTATCTGTGTGGGTTCAAACCAAGTCAGGGGCGTGCCATTGTTTCCTTGAGCAAAATCTTTACACTCATTACTCAGTATTGGTTGGTTCCTCAAACAGGAACAGGTTCCAGAGTTTGTCTTTAAGCTATGAGCTTCCATACAGTTGAACTAAAATAAATTCTGTGTAAACCAACCTTCAAAACCGCAGGAGACTTGGTTACAGAAGCAGACACCTATACTAGGCCATTTGTTTCCACAATTGATTTCCCTATAATATAAAGGTAGTTATTTTATAAGCTATTATTTGTGATACAGTCTGGAGGTTGGCAGGATGAATCTTGTGATGTCAGTCACATGTTCGTGTGTCAGATGGACAAACGTAGATCCAGTCAGCCGGCCTCGACTGTACTACCAGATGGGTGTCAGAAGGGCTGGGATGGGTACAGGTGGTCATGTTACCTGTACGCTGATGCTAAAAGGACCTGGCAAGATAGCAAAGCTGTGTGTGAAACTCTGGGAGCTTCATTGGTTAGAATAAGTGATAAGTAAGTTAACAGATTACAATTTCATAAGCATTATTAATTCAAAACGTTGCTAACTTTTATGTCTTTAATTGCATTTGAAGAAACATTCTTATAAACTAGTCTTGTGAAATTAAATTCATGTTTGGCTTGTAGAATGATATTTTCTAAGTGAAAGTTACTGCATTTTTTCACCATATTTTAGTCTATCAATAACTAAAATTCATCACTTGTAACAGTTGATTTTGTTTGTTTGTTGGTGGTAGGTATGAACAAGCGTACCTGGCAGGTGTGTTGGGGAGTAGATCAGGACAGTACTGGATAGATGTAAATGATCTAGCTCAACCAGGAACCTATCAGCATACAGTTGGGAGACACTACCTAGACTTCACTAATTGGGCCCAAAATAAACCAGGTTAGGTTGTTTATATACTTGAGATAAGTTTACATCAATGAAATGCAATAAAGTACAATACATCCTTTTAAACTAAGTTTTCTGAAAGACAACACTGATTTTTAGAATTGTTAAACAAATATTTCATGAAATTTACAACAGTTATCAGTTTTACTGCTATAAAATAACTTAGCAAATGTTATGAAAAAAGTTGTATCTATAATACATGTCTAAAGGTTAATTATGATAAGTCTAATCATAATTTATTATTTTCTTTATTTATATCTAGATGGAACGTCAATGTGTGTTTCTATAGGAAGTGGTAACCAGACAGGACTGTGGACGAACCAGTTGTGTACAAATAAGGCTGGGTTAGTGTGTAAGGCAACAAGGGTTGGTCACACGGCACCACCTTTACCCCCGGTATCAACCAGTCTACCTCCCTGTGACCCTGGTCTTATACAGACACCAAACTATTGCTATCAGGTATTTAAAATCTACTTTATGTAAATATCTGGAAAAAAGTGGTCCCGGGACGAAGCATTGAAATCAGCAAAATGACATGAAAATTGCAGACTCGGTTAGATTGAGTCTGTATATAAAACCTGTTTGAGTTTAACCTGATTGGGTAATGTTCCACAAATAAAGCTTGAACGTTGTCATATGACCTTTAATATTTTGATGTCTCTTAGAATTGAAATTAACAACAAAAAAAAACAGTAGTAACTATTTAATTAAGTGTTAAATTTGAACATGATGTTAGAATATCATAACTGAAACAATTTAAGTAAAAAATTTTAACTCATTTTCAAGCTGAACTTGTTTTCAAGTTTTCTTCCCTTAAATTTGATATTTTTTCATTATTTAGGTCCTTTGAAGTTCAGATAACTTATACTTCACACAATATTTCTAATAGACTTGCATCTTTTATTTTTATTGCAGAATGCCAACTGTGTTTAACACAACAGTTATTCAACAATTATAATAGTAGTTAATTTCATTTGTACAGTATTTAACTGAGGTGACATAAAATGACAGCGGCTTAACAAGAAACACAGCACTGTAAAAATTACACAGTCCTAATACTTAACTATAGCACGCACTTTTAAAACACAAAACAATGAATATGTTTTTTTGAGAATTTTAAAAAAGTTACATATTAAGATCTTATTATTGTAGGTAAACACAGTTGAAGTTCATCGACGCCGAAATATTGGTGAGGCGATTGCTGATTGTAAAAGTAAGGGAGGTAACCTTGCCTCATTTCACAGTGCTGCGGATATTGATACAGTGTGGAGGAATGCATTAGTGTATGTTTTTATCGTACACATTGAAAAATTTGGTCTGTAATGATGCATAAATGGGATGTGTCACCTGAATATATGAAATTGCAAAATGTATTATGACAACATGTTACTGTAACAGGATGGATAATTTGAGTGTCTTGATACAATCACAATCTTCATAAGTATATGCCACAATAGCAATGGTGTTCACATAATAGGGAAAAAGAGTTAAAGTTTGTTAGTTAGATAGATTTATTTCATAGATAGATTTATTTTTGAATGGAACACATAAACATGGACATTAAAAACAACATGTATGGTACAAATATATAACATACATGAGAATAAATACAATGTAAGCCATGACATGCACATCAACACCAGGGATTGCACAAAAATGAGAGACATTGTTTCAATTGTTATACCATGTATACATTTCATATTTTATTTGTAGTGGGACATCATCCTCATACTGGATAGGGCTAAATGATCAAGCTACAGAAAATGGTATGTTTACAGAAAATCTATGATAAAAAGTTAGTTTTAAGAATGGTACAATTTTAAGCGTTTTAAAACATATTACACACTTGCACTTTTAAGTTTGATGTTACTGAGGAAAATGAGGACTAAATTAAGGAATCCCTCACTACTGTATATTCGAATCCTGGGCGGCTACAGTGACTTCGGATTCTTCTATGTAAGGAAGCTTAATAATCCAGCTAGTTTACGGAAAGTCGGTGGTTCTACTCGGGTGCATGTTCATGCCTGAAATAATGCACAAAAGGGCACCTGCAGTAAAGTTGTAATGTAGCCATATGACACATACTGTGTTGGTGCAACGTAAAACCCAACCTAAAAAAAAGGTCAAAGAATAAGATTATCCCTTAGCACATCTGTGCCATTACCGATTGCCCCGTAAATGACTGACTATTTATCCATATTAAATTCTAAATCAGTTGGTGAGAGACGATTGATCTTGTAAATGGAGTCTTTTTGTAGACTTAATTCTCAATGTGCTCTAACTAGTGAATAGGCTTTGTCTGCATTGTAGTCGAACCGAACAAATTTTGAATTTTTCATCTCGATATGCCAAAAAATAAAAACTTTGCATTACTATGAAACTAGGCAAGATCATTTAAGAAATTCTGCAGGATGAATATTATAATACATGTATTATAAATATTGTTGTTTAAGGGTATGTGTGGACAGATAAAACTTCTGTTAATGTGTTAAACTGGGCTGATAAGCAGCCAGACAACTACAAGGGAATGGAAGACTGTGTTGAAATGTGGAGCTCTACCTCCAAGTGGAATGATGCCGCATGTTCTTCAAAAAATAACTGGATCTGCATGGTAAAAAGAGGACAAGGTAATTTACACTTGTTTACATGAAAGAAAGCCTTTAATTAAGTTTATTACTTCATAGATGATATAAATTATTTGTTGGAAGGGCCCCAAGATAATTTTCACCAACCATTTTGTATGTACAGTAATTATTAGGGGTGTCACTTTTGGAAAAAAAGCTTAGATGGCGACCTAATAACCATGGTAAAAGTTTAACTGACCATACTAATATAAAAGCCTTAGATTTTCAACATTTTCTTTATGACAAGATATGATTTGTTCTTTTTGTCCTATTTTTATTGTACTCAAAATAATTACGATACATATCTAAGAATGAAGTAACTATTATCTGATATGGTCGTACTGTACATTGATGTACTCAATCAGATTGGGGAAAATACATTGAGTACAACTAAAATATAAACAAATTGTCATATCTAGTTGTAAAAACTAAGGTAATAATTAAAATCAGTTTAAAACTTATTTGCCTGTTTGTCAAGTTACTAACCTGGGTTATCGGTTTTTAAATTTTCTAACTGGTATTTAGCTAAAAACCCACCATACCGTACCCATTTAAACGGATGAACATGACACCCCTAATAATCATCATTGCTTATTCAGATATAATGGTGTTAATTTGTGTTCATATATCGGACACATTTATACAATAAAATTTTACTGAAACTGAACTATACATTCTACATTTCAACATTGTTATTTTTACTGGCTGAGTACAGTGATTTATTCTATTAGAAATCATACTGGCTGAGTACCCTGATTTATTCTATTAGAAATCATAGTACAAATCATTGTTACATGTTTATAATGTAATATGCTTATTTTTCATATTATGTACAATATGAAACATATTAAAAAAATACTATCTAATATTTTTTTAGACACTTTAAACTACAGTGATCACTGAAATTCATATTTTATTATTTTCTAGGTGGACATTTAACAACATCAAAACCCCAGACAGCCCCACCTACCCAATCAAGTAAGTTGACTCTATTACAAGTACAAAATATGTAGTCATTTCCGTATTAATCTTTAAAAATATAATTTTAGAGGATACCTTCAAAGGAGCGTCACTGGGGTCAAAAAAACTAAAACATAAAATTTGAAATTCTTATCTAGAGTATTGAGTAAAGCACTTAAAATAGAAATATCTGCAAAGGATAATGAAAAAAATATTCTCGGAACTAAATTGAATATTGATTTTTTGTGTGGGAGTCCTAGCCTGATTTGAAATTTTCATTTTTGGGTCATTTTGCACAATAAATATGACAATTTCGGGAAAAATGGGGTGAGGGAATGACCTGAAAATTTGCATACCTGAGTTATTGTTCCAGACCTACATCAAATAGTGCACAAATCTGGAAATGTATTTCCAGTCCTGTCATGTCAAAAAACCGCACTGGAGTCTCTTTAAGACCATTATAATTTTCTGTGAAGAATTCTTAAAAACTTGAAATTATCTTACATTTAATGGCATTAAATTTGATACTGTAATGGAGTTGACATGTATACCAAATCTATATGAAATAAACTCAAAATTATTCACCATTTAACGTAAAATATATTTACTACTTTAAATACAGATCAAAATTGCAACAGCTTGATTTGTGTTCAGACAATGATACCTCATGATAATGCACCAGCTCTATTTGTCTAGAATATTAAATTTTGTTTACTGTTCTGTAGGTTCCCTATGTAGTAGTTTAAGTGGTAGCGGATGGGTGGCCTATAATGGCTACTGCTACCTGGCTAATGATGGTAACGGGGACAATGGAAAGTCCTGGAGACAAGCTCAACATCAATGCCAACAATATGGCGGAGACCTGGCCTCAATCCTCTCACAGACCGAGCAAGCATTTGTGTATCATGCTATGGTAATTAAGTATAACTTTATGCTTGATTATTGTATCATAGGTTTCTATACCGGGAAGTCAAAGCCCGGGTTCCGGGAAGAAGGCCTGGGCTTTGGCTTACCCGGCTATAGACTACATGTGTGTATTTATAATGAAATAAAAAAACAATTAAAAAGTATATAGATTTCTGTACCTATCAGTAAAATTTTCAGTGACATGCCTAGTTGGATGCTGCCATTTTCTAGTGACTTAATGATAATAGGCTGAGTATTTCGATAATGGAACAATCACAACTTTTTGGCCTAAAAATAATTGTCGAGGTGTTCCAACTGAAAACCAAAGAGGTGCATGAAATACTGAATGCCACCTATAAAATGGAAAATGTAAAGTAAAAAATGAATGACTTCCCCAATTCATAGGCTTTGCCTAATGTCATATTAGAAATCAGCTGTTTGAATTCTGCTGTTAATTGGTGTACTATATGCTTTAACAATGTATGTGGGTATGTCTTTTCTTTTATTTATTATAGCAACAGATGACACATATTACCAACTTTGTTAACGGCTCCTTTAATCTAAAGTTGTATTAATAAAATATGTTTAATGTTCCTTTAATCTAAAGTTGTATTAATAAAATCATCAATGCTCTTGATAAATGATTTTTGTTTAAGTGTAAGTTTATAATATAGACAAGTGTGAGATATAAAATGAAGTTATATTGTTTCATTATTCAAACTTAATTTTTAGCTTGACTGTTAAAAGAATAAGGAGAGTTATTGTACTCACCTAGGCATCAGTGTCCGTGTCACACTTTGGTTAAGTTTTTGTGTGCAAGTCAGTATCTCCAAAACTATTGAAAGGAATGGATTGGAATTTCACACACTTATTTGAGGACAAAGTATAGGAGGTCACTATCCAAAGTCCATAACTCTTACATTGGTATTGACAGAAATATGACCCTTTTTAAACTTAATTTTTTTTTACATTATTCCGGCTCTTGTTTTACTATGAAGCACTGTATAAAGTCAGGCATGCTGTCCTACCAACAACTCTTGTGTTCATTCATTTTTATTTATTTTTTTTTTTTTTTAGTTGAAAAATTTATCTGCCTATAGAGTGTGGATAGGACTGAATGCACTAGATCTGAACAATGGATACAAGTAAGTTTTTGATGATATTGAAACCTACTAGTATTTCACCTATTCTCACAAGATAGGCCCAACTTGCATTGACCAAATGTTAAAAAATGAACTTGTTTTTTACCAAAGTTTTATGACATAGACGTTTATACAAATATGTGTCCGACATACTGGGAAAGTTTCATCACTCAAACTTGATTATTATCTGTAGAACAGTCACTGAAACAAATTGAGTACTTTTTTCAAAATGTAATTTACGTTACTTAACTAAAAAAATCGACTGGTCATATTAAAATTATTTGATAATACTATCAATGCATTTGATACAAATATTCACTTCGATAAATAATTTGTCTAAAGTAACATTACATATTTTATACACAGGTCTTTTAGTATAACCGTACATCCAAGCTTTAACTTCTCATTTATTTTGGGTTGAGTATTTTCTGGAAAATATGTTCATCAGTAAAAAAAGCTACAATAAACAAACTCATAGTTGTACTTATTTTGTTGATTTTAATATGAAATATAAGCGCAAAATATTAAGATACAACAGTATTTCACTTTAAAATATATTTTATATGCAGCATACGCCAATACAAACAAAACTATGGAAATGGTAACGTAAATTACAATGTATGCAGCTTTAACTGGGCAACAGCATAAACTTTAAAATTAGAATAAAATGAAGCATCTATGTTTCATTTTTGGCTTTTAATGCATCTTAGATGTAATTATCAGTAACAAGTTAGTCGACTGAGATATTATAATGAAGGTTTATGCTCAAACATATTCAATTATCAATTTCTTTAAAAAAACTAATAACTTAAGGACGCAAAGTACCTCGTGGATGCCATTAAGGTTATATCTTTTTATCATATATATATAATATATAACAAAGACTATGACTGGGTTTTAAATGTACTTTAATACAAAAATAACAAATGAACAAAATAAAATAATTGACCAGTTATGGTAACGTAGATTACCTCATATTCAAGGATGTTAATATATGTTTCAACATGTTCAACAATAAAATGTTGTTATTGCAAAAGAAAATCAATAAATTCTTAAATTGAAATGGAAAAGTCTGATCAAATGCATAAGAAAATATTTTTTACTCTTAAACATGATGTTAATTTAAAGGAATAAGAATGGATGGATTGATGTCTGTCTAATATAAATATTCATCATTTAAAAAGAGGAAGGAACCATGACAGTTCCCTATTGACATCAACCCTATAAGAGAGAATTCGTGTTTCAAGACACTATTTTTTTACTTGAGATAAGTTCATGGGCGCCGCCATTTTGGCGTTCTGTCATTCTCGCGAGACAGACGAGACCGAGATTGTGACGTGTAATACCACTTCCGGGTATAGTTGTACACGCTGGTACAACTGAAATATATCTTGATGAAGAACTTATTAATTTAATTGCGTACATTATATATTATTTATGAAAACATCATATGGAACTGAATTGCTTTAATTAATTAATTGAAGACGCCGCGACATTAATTATCATTTGCCCGATACTCAAACTTGCTGATGATCCCACCACATGATTTAAAGCAATGACTGCTTAATTTTCAAAGATAAACCATCAATTTACTTTGGGTACTATGAGAAACTTCTTCAAATTGACGATATATACTTTTATTTTGTACTTAATTTTCGCTAGACAAGCTGTCCAAATAGGGTACATCGCCGGTCATATATCTTTTTTCAAGTAAAATATCAAACTAAAATCCAATATGCTGAGGACGCGATTTTCCGCCATTGACGCTAAAAATGAGAAAGGCGCAGGAAAGCCAGACTTATATCGTATGAAAACAAAACTGTCCGTAAAGTTATTTAGGCACCCAGTCAAAACTGGTACCAACAGCAACAGGTGCCCATTCCCTATAATTACGCAATATTCTCGGGTTTATCCAGTTCCCCAAAGCTTTTTTTCCACGTTATCTACTTACAAATTCTTTCCCCGACAGATACGCATTTCTTCTCCGTAAATTTAATCCAATAAAAAAAAAAATCATAAATCTACTTAATATTTAAAATGATTATTGGGCAACTGAAAAAAATGTGTTGCTATTTTTATGACGTGCTGTAATTTACTACAGTACAATTTGACAGGTGTGGAACCGAATTCCCCTAAGGTCATTCAGTTCACTGATGAAGCGTAAAAAAAATAGATGTCTATTTCGTCATTAGAATATTTGACAGAGGGTGATTAACCAATTAGGGCAACATTGTGCATGATCCAAAAGGTCTGTCGGCACAGAGGCATACAAGGAGCAATATAAATCGTCAGTACACAGTGTGACAGGAGCATTTGGTGCAAATTAGGAACAATTAAAATGGACATTTCCAGTATTTAGTCATAAGTAGTAAGAACCAGCAATTGTGTGAAATAAATTATGCAATTAGATTTTTGAGCAGCCCAATAAAAATGATTTGCCTGCAATTATGCAAATATTTTTGAAATGTGTACATCAATTATAACATATGTTCAACCTTTAAATTTGAAAGTCAGAATCAAACTGCAAAAAATTAATTTATATGTACTATTAAGAAACGTTTAGTAGGGTTTTTATAATGGAAGTGGCTAGCGTACGGGCCCGTACGGCTAGCCAAAAGTTTTAGCCGTACGTGAGTCACGTACGACTAGCAAGGACACGCTGTATTGGCTAGCCGTACGGCACTTTTCAAAATTTTATGGAAGTCGAAAATGCATATGTTATTTTATGACTTTTAAGCGAGGATTTTAACCAAGAAACAGCATTAATTGTCTTTTGGATGTTAATTTTTTTAGAGATTAATCGCCTTGATCGCATATATATATCGATCTTTGTCATCGCAAGATGTCGAGAAAAAAATAGCCTTTGCTTGCATTTACACCAAATTGAAATAGTTTACAATTTTTTGATAATAATCTTTTTTTGTTTCATTAGTTTAATTTTCGACACCTTTTATATGAAAAAAAAAAACAACAACAACAAACACTGAAATGATTGTTGTTAGGCTCTTGATAATTGCGACAATTTACCGACGGTACTGTATCAAGGAAAGTTTGCATGTTCCGTGAAAGGCATTCTAAAATTCTATTGTCAGTCCCTGGATAGGTTTTCATTAAGGCTAATTAATTGATTGACTGTGCTTTTATGTTCGATATTTATCTACTGTTTTGAAAATTATATAATTATTTTTGCATTTCACCGTTTTTTTCCCATTCCAATGTTCTTTTTATTTATTTATTCCACTCCGATCATTTTATTTTCGATCCATGTGCTTAGAATTAACAAAAATGATTTAATAATTCTATACAAATTAAACAACAATGAAAAGCATGGAAATTCATACAATTTTATAACGTTCGATCTTACATATAATTTTGAAAATTGCCGTACGGCTAGACAATACAGGCGTCCTGGCTAGTCGTTCGTGACTCACGTACGGCTAGAACTTTTGGCTAGCCGTACGTTTCTTTTTTTTTATTATTATTTTTTTTTGATATTGTTACGTATTTTGAACCATAAAAAATCTCCTCTACACTCCTTTGTGAAAATTAAATTGTCTGATCATACTTTATTATATTAATATTTCCTTACGATTCAACTAGATTTATCGTGAATCTAAAAGATGTGGGGAAATGACATCACGCGCACCTGTTTTTATACGGCCAAACAAACATGGCCGCGCTTACCGATTTTAGAAATCGGTGATTTAGCGATTTAAATTTTGTTATCATTCGTTTAATATTATTATTTGGCGGCAGAAAATTTGCAGACTTATTATTTATAGTATTCTTTTTCTGAAATCAAGTTTTTATTTTAACCTTGTCTTTCCCTTTAAAAAAAAACAAAAAAAAAACCCCAACAACAACAACAACAAAAATAAACAACAAAAACCGGCTTTGTTAGAAACATTGAATCATTTCTTTAAAGTAACGTGGCCTTCAGTTTTTATGAAGATTTTATATGTTTCAATATAAAAGTCAAATAAAAAAGAAAATGGTGGAAAATCATACTTGCCATCATTTAAATACAGAAACACAATAATGAAACTCCTCGATACATCTAATTTACCTGTCTGCTATCTATTTGTAAATAAGTAAAGCGGGCGATTCGTTTTCTGATTTTCTTATTTTTTAGAAACGAACATCACCGTGTTCTTTAAAATTCAATATATCTTTAGACACTGTTTTTTTAAAGTAGTTTTTACAAGTGATATGTTGCACTTTTGTAAGATAAAAATAAATGAAATACTTAATTAGAAACCAAAATATTTTTTGAACAGATATGAAAGCTGGAGGCCGCTTTAAATGATCTAATCTCGTCCTCTTTTATGCTGAAAGAGCGCCCACAAACTAACTTTGGATGACTCATCTATGCATATAAAACATCTTGACACAATCTTGTTGTCATTGTTTGACCATTTGAAAGTTAGTGCTTTGACTCCTTTACATTTAAGTTTTTGCTAGTATGAAACAAGAAAATCGTCAACTCCTCAATCAGTTCAATTTTAAGGAACCAATATGCTTATAACTACTATTTTCCTGTTTGATGGTGCTTGAACTTACACCATATTTATCATCGACAATTATTTTGTCTTCATCTTGAACACAACCAGGCCAATTAATTTATTAACTTGTATTTGATGTTCAAGCTCTTTCATTCTGTGTCAATTTCTGGATACTTATCTCTGGTCGCTAAAGCCCCTTTTTATATTTTCACTGTCAAACGTGAGTATGATTTTGTTCTTTTTTGCTCTCTTTCAAGGTATTTTACTCCTTAAGATAACTTTTTTCCTCCCACAAGAGGCTCGCTGTATTTCAGCCTAGGCTATACCCATACTTGCTGAAACAAAAAAAGTAATCTACGTTACTTATTTTGTAATCAACGTTACCATTTTTAGAAACTATTTATTTATGCCTAAATATCAGTTTTTCCTCCAGGAACAAGCAGTTTTATTACATTTAACTACTATATTATTATCCACAGTATAGGAACATGTCAAATATTTGGAGAAGAACTACTTATTGGTGTTGCAGATATCACAAGTTGATATTTTCGTAAATCTACGTTACCAACATTGGTATCACATTTGTCACACCTTTTAAAATATTAGATGATCTGGTATAACACAGATAACATACAAGCATCTGTGTAGATCTGTTATGATGAAAATTTATGAACAAAATATTTTGGTAAGTAAAAATGGAGACCAAGAAAGGAAAGGATTTGTTACAAACTTAGTGGGCTATGTAACTAAAATTTGCAATATATGTTTGAATTTTATAAATGTATCAGATCAATTTTTTTTAGAATTTAAGGTGTATTATTTAATATAATCTTAAAATTACAATAAAAAAACAACATTTTTATTACTTCGCCTGTTTTGTTTTGCTGAAGATAACTGGAACTCAGTAATATAGTGTTTCTGCGCGGAAATTGCAAATGCAAATGGCGGAATAAGTGGCAAATTTGAAATAAAGGGAAACAAACTATGTGTATATTGATCTAGAAGTTTATATTACGGAACCTTGAAACAGTTTAACATTATCTGGGACATGAAAATCAAATTATTTGCTGAAATTGAAAAACCGTGGTAACGTTGATTACATCTCGTAGATTACATCTGTATTGTCACGAGCATGAATTTTTTTACATACTATTAACTTTTACAAAATATAAAGTATTGAATGTTTAGCAAGTCTATTCTAATTGATAATAGTCTGTTAAGAGCACCCTATGCTACAATATTTGAGTAATAGCAGTAACGTAGATTACAGTCTTAACTTTACTTTACAAATATTAAGTTTGTGTTTCTGGTGTAATTTTTTTTTTATGAAATAAGTTAATCATTGTATTGCATTCCGTTTATACTATGTTTTGTTAGTATATACGTCTGTTTAAACCCCTTTTAATGTGTTTATTGCCTGTGCATTTTTGTTCGCAAACTAAGTAACGTAGATTACATTGGGTTTGGAGACAAGAAAGTTTTGTTTTAAACCGAAAAATGCAAAGAGCTTTACTCAGAATTTATTTTAAATGTCAAACTTCAATATATCACCAAACAAAAAATAAAAAAAATATGTTCAGTTTTGACAAAATGATGCAGCACTTATGTGTTGAATCATGTAACCCTTTACGGAGACAGCGTATTTTTCTTTTAAATTGATATTATTTGTTTGTTTCTTTTTCTAAATACCAGTTTCTTACATCTATTGTGTATATGAGTTAAAGGTAGGAACCATG
Organism: Ruditapes philippinarum; assembly: GCF_026571515.1. Classification (NCBI taxonomy): domain Eukaryota; kingdom Metazoa; phylum Mollusca; class Bivalvia; order Venerida; family Veneridae; genus Ruditapes; species Ruditapes philippinarum. Next base: position 78,271 of record NW_026855096.1, read on the forward strand.
TAAAGTTGAAAAAATAACAAAACTCAACTGTATAAGTGTATATGTTTTCACTTTCGTTAAGAGACATTCAAATTTCAAACTTGGGCCTATCTTGTGAGAATAGGTGATTTACTTAATGTACTCATTTAATAGCTTGCTTAATACTTCCTGTTCGGGACTTTCACATACGGAGTACACTGTTTAAGAAGTGATTATATAATTTTCTAGGTAAATTTCATTAGAAAGGTAAGTGTTTAAGTAAGTGATATTTTCTCAGAAATTTTTATTAGAAAAGTAAGGAGCCTTATGGATAGGATTCAGGTTAGTCAAACCACTGACTTAAGAAAAACATGTACATTGTTTTTTACTCTATGTTTGGTAAAAGTTGTGTTGCACATCTGTCAGAACCAAAAGGTTCAAGGTCAGCTATCAGTATAGATTGAGTCTCTGGTGTCCATAATCTGTAATCAACAATATTATTTTCCTCTGAATCTACAGGTTAGATTGTCTGCAAATTAGCATTCAGGCATCCTTATAATTTGTTCTCATATTCTTTCAGGGATCACCAGATCTAAAAGAAATTAAATCTTTAAACATCTTTTCATAAAACAATAAAATGCTTAATCACTAAATTTGATCTAAATTATACTTTAAGAGATGGATTTTATTTGCCTATTTGACATGTTTGAATAAATGGGTAGTAAGATCAATGACAACAATCAAAACACCATTGTGAATGAGAGTAGGCTTGGCATTTTTGACCGATTCATTTTTGACCGATTCATTTGCTTTTTTATTGTTCATCACTAAAATTCATTATAAATTTAATAAAAGCTTCTTGTTTTATCTAGTGTTACTAAATTGTTTTTGCTATATCTTTTAAAGAATAGTACAACACATTCTGTGATACAGGTCTGATATTATGGAAGACATTATTTCCAATTCTGACTCAGTATTATTAAAATTTTTGTGATCAGTTTGTGACAACTATTTACAGGTGGTCCGATGGGTCACCAGGGAAATATTACCACTGGCGTTATAATGAACCTAATGATTGGGGTGGGGAAGAAGATTGTGTCAACATCCTCCTCCTCACAGGTAAATGAGACAACTTTGCTTATTCCATAACTGCAACTTTTGAAACTGTTGTTTCTCCATATATGAGTGATTATGGCTTTGTGCTTCCGAGGGATCACTTCGTTTCCAGATTTTTGTGTTTCTAGATTTTTTGGGAAGAAGCAGATAATAAGTAATTAAATATTGCTGAAATTTGTTCATTAATAATTTTCTAGTATTGTGCTAGAATTTTGTGCCTTGATTAGATAATACATTCAAAAGTCTGATTAGATAATACATTCAAAAGTCTGATTAGATAATACATTCAAAAGTCTGATTAGATAATACATTCAAAAGTCTGATTAGATAATACATTCAAAAGTCAATGCTGTTTTCTTTTACTTAAGGCAATATGTTTCTCTTTCAGGTGAGTGGAATGATGACCATTGTGCCAGACAGTATGGGTATGTTTGTAAGGTGCGTGTTGGATCAATTATAACCCCTGTTGTACCTACAGGATTGTGGGCAGGAAATTGTCCATCAGGCTTTCATATGCAATTTAACAGGTGAATATTCTTAATTGTAAATATATATAGGATATTTGTCCATTTTAATTTTTAAGTGAATATATAATTATGTCAGTTTATAGTAGGTTTTTGTCAATTTCGAGTGAATATAAAGCAAAAATAACCTCCACAACTCTTATGGATTTTAAAAAGACCTCAACCTTCTAACTGCTGGAATCAAAAGTGATTAGCCTTTTCCACCAGTGAAGATCTAGGTCACCCTGTGCAGTCTGACCAGGCTTTTTACTGTTGGTAGGTATATTGTTATTGAAATTCCTTAAACTTTGAATGGACTGTTCCAACTTCAAAATGATGTTCCCAAAACTTAAACGTTGATCATAACTTTTTAAGTTCTGTATGTATGGTCTTCATACTTTGCCACAATAATCCTTGGGACAAGACCTTCAAGTAAATCAGTTTAAAATTGACATTCATTCATAAATGACCTTGACCTTCAAGGTCAAATTATTGCATTTTCACTGATTATTGCCATAAGTTGCTGTAATTTGCTCATTAATTGATGGATTATCTTCATACTTTGACAAAAAGCTTTTGGACAAGACTTTCTTCAAGGTTGAACTGACTTCGACTTTGAGCTTTAAATGACCTTGACTGACAAGGTCAAATTATCTAATTTTGGTTAAGTTGTCATATTTTTTTTATTTATACACAGATTTGATTCATGCATGGACAAAACTACAAATGTGACCAAACAGATATGTTGAATAATTTAAAGATGACCTTGTCTTATGATTGAATTTTGCTTATATTTTCTTAATTTTGTCATTTATTTTTGACAATGGTTCAAACTTGGACAAAACAACAAAAAACATTTAATGTTTGTAATTGAGTAATAGATACATATTATAACAATTAGGATCAACATTGATTATTATTTTTTATATTCTTAGGTGTTACAGGATATATCCAAAACCTGTAAACTGGACAACAGCCTTGGCAAATTGTAAAGGACTTGGCTCTGGCTACAGTCTTGCCAGCATTCTAGATGATGTCACCAATGGTTTGCTTATTTTTTTATGATATTTATCAGAACTAATTTATGTATTTTTCATTACTTTAGACTGAGAGCTCTATCAGTGCTGATAAAAATTGCCCCATACTTCAGTTAAGAGGGGTGTCTCTGGTCGAGTAATATTAAAAAGTTACTGATTTGAAACCATATGCCCCTCACTGCTGTGTGTTCAAATCCAACCAGGGCATTTGAATTATTTCTGGTGAGGAAGCTATATAGCTAGTAAACAACACATTGCTGGTTTTACTTAAATGATCGTTCATGCCTTAAATAATGCACAGAGGAGACTTTAAGGATCCTGAATTCATATATTTTGGAAACTGATAAACTGATGCTCAGGGGCATTAGGAGATTTTGCTCTGTTAATTGTCTCTCATAAACAGATGATCAAACTAAGTGTGTTTCAGGTGAAGTTCTACAAACATACACATTTATCAAGTAATTTGATCATTTTTAACACTCGTGAAGGCAGTATAAATAACCTTTTTTAAACTGCTAGAAAATAATGTGATTAGCCTAAGTCATGCAGTCTGGGTAGGCTTATAATTATACTGTTTGCTGCACAATTTTATATCTTTATTACTGAAGTTTCTTAAACATTTAGTGGATTGTCCAAATATGAAGCAGAGCAAATCTGTTACACAAAACAGGGTAAATCCATCACACAAATCAGGGCAAATCCATTACACAAATCAGGGCAAATCCATTACAAAAAACAGAGCAAATTCATTATACAAAACAGGGCAAATCTATTTCACAAAACAGAGCAAGTCCATTATACAAAACAGAGCAAATCCATTACATAAAACAGGACAAATCTATTATACAAAACAGGGCAAATTCATTACACAAAACAGGGCAAATCCATTACACAAAACAGAAGAAATCTATTATACAAAACAGGGCAAATCAATTACACAAAACAGGGCAAATCAATTAAACAAAACAGGCCAAACCAATTACATAAAACAGAGCAGACCCATTTCACAAAACAGAGCAAATCAGTTACACAAAACAGGGCAAATCAATTACACAAAACAGGGCAAATATATTACACAAAACAGGGCAATTCCAAAACACAAAACAGAGGAAATACATAACACAAAGTTGAGCAAATCCTTTACACAAAATAGAGCAAATCTATTACACAAAACAGAGCTAATCCATTCCACAAAACAGAGCAAATCCCTAACACAAAACACAATTTCATTATACAAAACAGAGCTTATCCTTTACATAAAACAAGGCAAATCCATTACATAAATGTAGAATGTTAAGGTTTCACTTCATGTATGGCTGAAATTGCAGATTAATTTAATTATATTTATAGCATTTATAACAACACTGATGGCAGATATGCAGGTGAATCCATGGATTGGTTTACACAAAGATGAGAACAATCAGCTATTATGGGTGAACAATGATGAAACTGTATACACTAACTGGGCACATGATGAACCTAATGGCAGAGAGAAGGAGGCTTGTGTACAGGTTATACATCAGTTTTGTCTTTATCATGATACAAAATATATATAGAACTTAGGTGGTTATTGAATGTTTTTGCTTGAATTTAATTATCCTAAATTAATCCTTGAACAGCATGCCTCAGTTCCTGGGCTGTGTTTCATAGAAAGTTCTAAGTGTATCTCAAGTCCTAGGACTAAATATGTTTAACTAGACTGATTCAATAATTATTTTGATCTTTGCTGAAAGTTTTACACTTTTACTTAAGTCATTCTCCCAAGAAGAATTATAAAATACAATATGGCACACGCGTCAATCTGCAATGTGAAAATGTTTATCTGCATGCACTTTATTCAGAATTTTAAAAATCTTTACATATTTTAGAGTCATAAGTTAGGACATTTTCTTTGAAACGAAAATTGTCTAAGTTTTGGTCTAAAGATATATTTTGATTGAGACACAACCCTGAATGGTTAAGGTTTATGAATCTGAATAGCTTTCTCCTTATTGTTGTGGGTTTGAATTTGGCCAAGTACCATTACATCTTTCTGGGTAAAGTTCTACCTAGCTATGGAAGATTGGTGGCTCTACCCTACTTAATTGTAGCTGAAATAATTCATATGAAGGTAACTGTGGTGTTTTCCTACACCAGTGTAGCTGAAACGTCACCATATGACCTATAGAGTTTCTGCTACTTAAAACCCTTCGAAATTATAATGTTGATAAAAATAAATCTATACCTGATATCATTTTTAATTTACAGATTACTGGTTATTCTGGTACAGTTGGTCAATGGAATGATGTTGATTGTTCAACTCAACATGGATATGTCTGTATGACAAAGAAAGGTAATGCTAACAAACAGCATGATAAATTCTAGATACATTTTTGTGTAACTATATTGTAGTTATAAACTCATATCTGTTGTACATGTATAAATGAGCCTCTTCATGACAAAATCAACATAATGGGTTTGCCACCAGCATGGATCCAGACCAGCCTGCGCATCTGTGCAGTCTGATCAGGATCCATGCTGTTCGCTTACAAACCCTATTACAAGCAGAGAAACTGATAGAGAACACCATGGATCCTGATCAGACTGCGGGGATGCGCAGGCTTGTCTGGATCCATGCTGGTCGCAAACCCATTATGTTGGTTTTGTCATGACGCGGCTCAAATCAATGCTATTCTTGACTTTGAATTAGTCTAAAGATAGATGAAAAATGATAAAGTTATTTTTTTTACATTACAAGGGATAATTGTGATTTTAAAAAGATATGTAAAGTTTCTACCTGCATGAACAATGTATGTATGGTAAGGCTTTTGAATGGTTGAAAAAGGTAGTTTTATAACTGAAATTAAGTCTTGTAGTTTAATTTTACATAATAAAAATAGTTTTAATAGAATTGATATTTGTCTTTGCCAACACATAAATATTTTTGTCTGTTTTAAGTAATGACTTACTTCTGGATTATTTTAAAACATTATGTCCGACTTAAAGTAATTACTAAAAATAGCTTTAAGATAACTACTAGTGAACAAAAAGAAAAGCAAGGTTTTATTTGCTATTTAAACCAAAAGAAAAAAGCCCGGGATACAAAAAAACCATTTGGGTTGCGACCCGCAGTCCAACCCGCCTGACATCCGCGATCTGATAGGATCCATCTTTTACTTAGTAAAACCCTAAAAAATAGAGAACGATAACGAAAAGCATGGGGCCTATAGACGCACGGGTGGCAGGTTGGGTTGCCCTGCTGTCGCAAACCCATTATGTTGGTTTTGTCATGACGCGGCTCAAATGGTTGTCAAATTTCAGGAATATCAATATTACCAATTATCTAGAAATTATTTTTTTTAAAGACCCTACAATTCTGACTGCGGAACCAATTCCTAGCATTTGTGATGTACAACAAGGACAGACACTGTTTAAAACAGGCTGTTATTTCTTCCTAAAACAGGCTTCCAACTGGTCCCAGGCCAGTGATACCTGTCTTAAACAAGGAGGTAAGATATAGTTATTTATCCCAACCTTTACCTGCTGGATAAGGCTGGTCCTGCTTACAATATGAAACTGTCCATCATCAATTTTAGGGATATCAAAATGAGGATTTGAATTCAGCCTACAGTGTAAAATTCTTAACTGTTAATAATGGATATATTGTCACCTTATTGCAGTCAAAATTTATAATTTAATAGCAGTAAACCTGTTACTGCACTTAGTTGACAGTATGATTGTTATGATGATGATAGTCACAATCAGCTTTAAGAATGATGATTATATGCATATTATTGTATTTATCTGGATAATAAGGAAATTATTGCATTTATCAGGATAATATGGATATCATTGTATTTATTAGGATAATATGCATATTATTGTATTAAACTGTATAATATGGAAATAATTGTATTTATCAGGATAATATGGATATTTTTGTATTTGGATAATATGGATATTCTTGTATTTATCAAGATAATATGGAAATTATTGTATTTATCAGGATAATATGGATTTGTATTTATCTGGATAATATGGATGATATTACATTTATCAGGATGATATGGATATATTACATTTATCAGGATAATATGGAAATTTTTTGTATTTATCAGTAAAATATGGATATTTTTGTATTTATCAGGATATAGATATTTTTGTAAATGTCATGATAATATGGATATTATTGTATTCATCTGAATATGAAAAATATTGTATTTATCAGGATAATATGGATATTTTTGTATTTATCAGGAAAATAGAAAATATTGATATTATTGTATTTATCAGGATAATACGGATATTATTGTATTTATCAGGATAATATGGATATTTTTGTATTTAACAGGATAATATGGATATTATTATATCGGAATAATATGGATATTATTGTATTTTTCAGGAGCCTATTTGTCATCTGTAAACTCGGGATATGAGCAGGCCTTTATATATCTGACTATGAAACAACATAATGTGAATGCTGTATGGATCGGATTAAATGATATAAAGGTAAATTGATATTAATGTTGACATATTTCTCTATGTGCTATAACTTGGTATCTGTTCATGCCTGAAAGAATGCATGGGAATTCTGAGGCTAACAGATATAGTGATTTAGCATTTTGAATGACAGTCATTATTTTGAATGGAAGTCAAAATACTACTTTGTTTACATTTTGCTACTTTTAGAACAAATTATTTCACATTAAGCGCTTAATTCTTTGGGTCAGAAAACCATGTAACAATTGCTCTAAAACCATTATTAATTTTAACGGTTATCAAAATAATGTCTGCTTTTTATTTAGAATGAAAAATTTATTCTTTTATGAGGCATAATGTGCCTTTAAACTCTATATTCAGCAATCTGGAACATATACATGGACAGATAACTGGCCAGTAGTGTACAGCAACTGGGATGCTGGTCAGCCTGTTGGCGGTCAAGGTTGTGTGATTGCCAATACCACAGGAAGATGGATCGAAACTAACTGTTCAGCATCGTATCCAGCCATCTGTAAAATATCCACTGGTAATTAAGTTTGTATAATATTTGATGACTGAGAATAATTCTAGATTGTTCTATGAAGTTATAATGCAGGGAAAATGTGAAGATCAAATTTTAAGAATAAGTCTCTGTTGCATTGGTATAATCTTCAAGGTTAAAACAGCAGATAAATTAACATTTTATATTGCATGTATTTATTAGTTTGCATTAATTTGTATTCTTAGCTGTGTATGATGCATATTATATTGACAATATAATGTATTACTTCATCATTATAACACCTGAATGATGATTCTTATTCAATAGTTTGATTGTCTTGTAATATAGGAACATAGTAAAGAAATTTTCATTGAATTCCCATTTTTGGTCAATGACGTCTGGTAATTCTGAAATGTTCTTTTTTTTATTGTAGCATCCCCGTCATTGACCCCTCCAGCCCCTAATGCACTGTGTGACCCAGGCTGGTATTCATGGAAAAGTCACTGTTACTACCTTGGTGTGAATATACCACGATCAGCTCTAGATGCGGAGTTCTACTGTCAGCAACACCAGGGGGCGCTTGTTTCCATTCATAACCAAACACTGAACCAGTATCTTGTTAAAACAATGAACTCATTGGCAGTGAATGGGCAGAGTTTCTGGACGGGTCTACACAAGTCAATTGATTGTGAGTGACAACTTTACTTTTATATTAGCAAGATTTAATATTGCATATACATTAACATTAAATTATCATATCAGATATTAGTATTTATTTCATGCTTATGTTTTTGGTTTGCATTCACATGATGAGACAAAAGGCAAAAATTGAGAATAAACCATAGCTGTTTAACAATATGACATTTCAACAAGTACAACTTCACTTTTATCAGAATCCTTTTAAATGCTTTTAAAGCTTGCCTTTGAAGTTGCTAGAATATTTTGAAGAAATAAATGTTGTTTTGATAGCTTTTACCATTTTGTTACAGTACTTTGTTGCTAAAATTACTGACTTTAAAGCAGCACTCCTCCAGATTCTTGCTTATTTTCATAAAAAAAAATTGAAAATGTATAAAAAAGTAAAATTTTGTAAAGAGAACAAAGAAAGAAAATAATTTACACAAGGCACTTAAAATACAACCCATGTAATTTAGCAAAAAGAGGTCAAACTATGCAAAAATACCATTTACATGTAATGTGTTTGTAACACAGTAGATATATTTAGAAAAATACTTCACAATAGGTCATTTATTGCTCATAACATAAACATATTACTTTTATCTTGAATCTTTTTACATTTCTTAAAATCTCAGTACATTTTTCTCAAGAGGGATTTTCTTGAAATATTTATAATTAGCCATTTAACAGGGTTGAAGTTATGGTTTAATCAATAGAAAACATTATTTATTATTTGGGATAAATAACAAGTGAATGAATGAGAGGCTACATTACTTAATTTTTGCTTCAGCTGGTTTCCAGTGGATAGACAGATCGCCAGTACAGTTTACTAACTGGAGAAAAGGGGAACCATCCACTCGAGGATGGGCAGGAAACTCGGAGAATTGTGCCGAGGTATTTTTGTCAGATGGAAAATGGAATGATGAAGACTGCAATAGTAAAAGACTTTTTGTCTGTGAGAAAAGTCCAGGTAATTTATTTACCATAATTATGTTGGAATAATCTTAAATAGTTAAATAGTCTTTATCACTGTTAACAAAGCTCTGAAATTATGGGCTGGTCAATTTCATTTTTTTTGTGCCCCCACTATAGGGGGGGGGGGGGATTAAGATTTACCCTTGTCCGTCCATTCCCTTTTTGTGTCGCACGTAGCTCAAAAGTTATTGACCTAGAGTCATGAAACCTTACAGAAATGTTGATCAGCATGTGAAGTTGCACCTGGGTATTTTTGTGTGAATATATTTAGTATTTTTAGAATAATTGCCCTTGACTTAGTAAAAATTTGCAATTTTCAACTTGTGTCGCATGTAACTCAAAAAATATTTGACCTAGAGTCATGAAACCTTACTGGAATGTTGCTCAGCATGTGTAGTTGTGCACCTGGGTATTTTCGTGTGGATATTTTTAGTATTTTTATAGTTATTGCCCTTGACTTAGTAAAAATTTGCAATTTTCAACTTGTGTCACACGTAAATCAAAAAATATTTGACCTAGAGTCATGAAACCTTATTGGAATGTTGCTCAGCATGTGTAGTTGTGCACCTGGGTGGAGTGTGGGGGCACCCGTGTCCTATGGACACATTTCTAGTTCATCTATATATATAGCCAAAATTGATAATTAATAGGAGAGAGTGGCAAGTCCAGTCAGAAAAAAGCAAATACAGGGCTCAGACTCATTATAGGCTGTTTACATTGAGGATATTTGTTAAGTTCAGTGTAAGATCGGAATATATTTCACTACTAAACAAATTTTCTTTTTATTATATGCAAACAAACGTTAAAAAGGAAATTTTTACCTAATACTAAATGAATAGCGCGCCAAATAATTATACAACGTGACGTCATTTACGACGTCACTTTATTAAGTTGGTTTCCAGTTCTGTGTACGCTGGTATTTCACTGAAACAACGTAAGGGGCTTAAATTCAAAACAGTGAAATTATCAAATTGATAATTTCACTGTTTCAAACAGTGAAATTACCAGTTTTAATTCACTGATATATTTCTATAAACCATCGAAAAGCATGTAATAAAGGGAATTCTTACAGTGTATGAGATTTATTTTCTATGCTAGCATGTTTCTTATTACTGGATTATCAAGTGTTGAGGTCAAACAAATTACATACAATTATGTCATTGCTGTTTGCTTACCTTGTAACAAAACGATTTCTTTTCATTAACATACTTTTAATTCAGAGAAAAATTGTGTAAGAAGTTTGGTTATATAATCAATTGTTTCACTTTCTTTCAAGAAATTTCTTTCTAAAGATTTGTCTTCAACTAAATGTCTGTGTCATAATTCTTAATATATAAATAAAAAAAACCAGTCTGATGTCTTAAAGGATACGTTTATTATTATTTAGTATTATATTTATATTATAAATAACATGCTATTGATATTTGTTTTCAGTTGTAGATAACAGCAAGATACATATTGGTACAGGAGGAGCACCAATCAATGTTCCAACACCTATACCATTTACACGTCCCTCCATACTGCCAATACAGCGTACACCCTCCCCACCATCTAAAGGTGTATCACAGATATCACCTCAGACAGATAAACCTCCAGTGTCACCTCAGTCACAGAACGTGCCCTATGTAACCGTGACAACAAGGAAACCATTACCCGTGGTTTCTGACAACTCTAACCCACTGACTGGTGCTTTACCGTCTCTTTCAATGAGACCATATACAGGAGGTAGTACAGCACAACCGTTACAAGCTGCTGATACAGGTAATTATGTTACATGTAAACTTTTACAACTAGTTGCTTTTTAATCAAGTATGTAGACATATAATAGCATAATCAACTGGTTAAGATCATAGTTGCCAGCACCCATAAATCAATAGCATAAATCAATTGGTTAGAGTGCGAAACTTGTAATCTCAACATTGTGGGTTCCGATTCCCGGGCTGGCCAACTAAAATGTTTAATCAGTCTTTCCTTAGTTTATTTTGTACTGAGTATGAGTGCTTTAACCCATTACTTCATGAGCATTTTGTGAAAAATGGCTGTTTTCATTGAAAAGTCTCCCGTTACAAGTTCAAATTGCTATAATACTATAAAAACTGCTTCAACACTAATCAAAACTTGGCACAAAATGTTGACTGGACCATTGCACTTGCAACAACATGCTCAGGCTTAAATTTTCTGTTACCATGGCAACGAGGGGACATCTCAAAATTGCCAAAATCACTATTTTGCGTTGATTTTTTTCCATCAAAATTGATTTCAAAGTGCTGCACTTTCTCAATGGATTGAGATAGAGTCAAATGCTTTTCAGCGTTGGTTACACGTTACCCTTATGATCAATCTGGGTCATTTACAGCCTCTGACAAGTCCAAAATTTTTCTTGGCGATGAGGGGGACTCCGCCCCCCTTCAAACCCCCCAAACAGAAGGGGGCACATCCCCCTTCTGGCAACCCCCTGATGTTCTTTTGGTTGGGGACCCGTGCCGAAAAAGAGGTCACTTTTTTTTAACAACATTTCTCAAACAAAAAACAAGTGTTTGGGGCCTAAATAAGGCATTTTTTCATCATTTGAGACAACAAAAAAGGGGGGGGTGAAAAAGGCGTTAAAAGGCGTGTATATGAAGTAATGGGTTAACTGAAAATGATAAAAATACTTGAAATTACCCTAAATCGCGTTTTTTCATGTTTAAACATGGCCTGTCATATAAATTTGAAGAAAAATTGTTGTTTTGTAGATTTTTTTATTTTTTTCATTAACCCATTACTTCATGAGCATTTTGTGAAAAATGGCTGTTTTCATTGAAAAGTCTCCCGTTACAAGTTCAAATTGCTATAATACTATAAAAACTGCTTCAACACTAATCAAACTTGGCACAAATGTTGACTGGACCATTGCACTTGCAACAACATGCTCAGGCTTAAATTTTCTGTTACCATGGCAACGAGGGGACATCTCAAAATTGCCAAAAATCACATATTTTGCGTTGATTTTTTCCATCAAAATTGATTTCAAAGTGCTGCACTTTCTCAATGGATTGAGATAGAGTCAAATGCTTTTCAGCGTTGGTTACACGTTACCTTATGATCAATCTGGGTCATTTACAGCCTCTCACAAGTCCAAAATTTTTCTTGGCGATGAGGGGGACTCCCCCCCCCTTCAAAACCCCCCAAACAGAAGGGGGCACATCCCCCTTCTGGCAACCCCCTGATGTATCTTTTGGTTGGGGGACCGTGCCGAAAAAGAGGTCACTTTTTTTAACAACATTTCTCAAACAAAAACAAGTGTTTGGGGCCTAAATAAGGCATTTTTTCATCATTTGAGACAACAAAAAGGGGGGGGGGGTGAAAAAGGCGTAAAAAAGGCGTGTATATGAAGTAATGGGTTAACTGAAAATGATAAAAAATACTTGAAATTACCCTAAATCGCGTTTTTTCATGTTTAAACATGGGCCTGTCATATAAATTTGAAGAAAAATTGTTGTTTTGTAGATTTTTTTATTTTTTTCATTAACCCATTACTTCATGAGCATTTTGTGAAAAATGGCTGTTTTCATTGAAAAGTCTCCCGTTACAAGTTCAAATTGCTATAATACTATAAAAACTGCTTCAACACTAATCAAACTTGGCACAAATGTTGACTGGACCATTGCACTTGCAACAACATGCTCAGGCTTAAATTTTCTGTTACCATGGCAACGAGGGGACATCTCAAAATTGCCAAAAATCACTATTTTGCGTTGATTTTTTCCATCAAAATTGATTTCAAAGTGCTGCACTTTCTCAATGGATTGAGATAGAGTCAAATGCTTTTCAGCGTTGGTTACACGTTACCTTATGATCAATCTGGGGTCATTTACAGCCTCTCACAAGTCCAAAATTTTTCTTGGCGATGAGGGGGACTCCGCCCCCCCTTCAAACCCCCCAAACAGAAGGGGCACATCCCCTTCTGGCAACCCCCTGATGTATCTTTTGGTTGAGGGACCGTGCCGAAAAAGAGGTCACTTTTTTTAACAACATTTCTCAAACAAAAACAAGTGTTTTGGGGCCTAAATAAGGCATTTTTTCATCATTTGAGACAACAAAAAAGGGGGGGGGGTGAAAAAGGCGTTAAAAGGCGTGTATATGAAGTAATGGGTTAACTGAAAATGATAAAAATACTTGAAATTACCCTAAATCGCGTTTTTTCATGTTTAAACATGGCCTGTCATATAAATTTGAAGAAAAATTGTTGTTTTGTAGATTTTTTTATTTTTTTCATTAACCCATTACTTCATGAGCATTTTGTGAAAAATGGCTGTTTTCATTGAAAAGTCTCCCGTTACAAGTTCAAATTGCTATAATACTATAAAAACTGCTTCAACACTAATCAAACTTGGCACAAATGTTGACTGGACCATTGCACTTGCAACAACATGCTCAGGCTTAAATTTTCTGTTACCATGGCAACGAGGGGACATCTCAAAATTGCCAAAAATCACTATTTTGCGTTGATTTTTTCCATCAAAATTGATTTCAAAGTGCTGCACTTTCTCAATGGATTGAGATAGAGTCAAATGCTTTTCAGCGTTGGTTACACGTTACCTTATGATCAATCTGGGGTCATTTACAGCCTCTCACAAGTCCAAAATGTTTCTTGGCGATGAGGGGGACTCCGCCCCCCTTCAAACCCCCCAAACAGAAGGGGGCACATCCCACTTCTGGCAACCCCCTGATGTATCTTTTGGTTGGGGGACCGTGCCGAAAAAGAGGTCACTTTTTTAACAACATTTCTCAAACAAAAACAAGTGTTTGGGGCCTAAATAAGGCATTTTTTCATCATTTGAGACAACAAAAAAGGGGGGGGGTGAAAAAGGCGTTAAAAGGCGTGTATATGAAGTAATGGGTTAACACTTGGCATGCGAACATTCTGGAATATGGATATCTTTCTGTATCTTGCACTATCCTCCAAAATCTGAAATGACTAACACTTTTCTAGGGGACTCCATGGATGTTGACATACTCGTATTTTATGTGAGGAAACCATCCGGTTATATGCCAAGGTGCCGATCCATGCCTGTAATAATGCACAGAGGGAGGGATACATTAGATCTTCCTCAACCAGTTAACTTTAAAACCTTAACAGTGTCTGTGTAATTTAAAATTTAGCAAATCAATAAATCAATGTACATGTACATGCAATATAAAAAGTTCTAGTTATTTTGTATTATGTTTTGTTAAAGACAAGCCCATCAATAGATCTTCATCGTTTCAACTATTGTTTGTTTGTTTTAGAAACCTCAACAACAATTCTAGGAATGTCAGCAGGTGGTTTGGCCGGGGTGATATTAGCAACTATCATAGTTATTTTACTGGTTGTCTTGATAGCACTGTACTTGCGCCGCAACACAACGATGGGTCGACAATTGAAGTTTGGGTTGGATAATAATGACGGCTTTGAAAACAAGACTTACAGATACGATACTAACTCTGAACAAGTGACTGAAACTAGGGATGGTTTAAGTTTACGAACAATGAGTGAATCCAGTAGTTAAATTAGTGCTTATTTTGTCATTTTGTTTGTATGCATATTGTATCACTTAAGTTGATATGATTTAGTGTTAATACTCATTTATAGCCAATTATAGGTTGGGCTGTTCTGTTGCATTTGTTGTATTTTTGGTCTTAAGAATGTTGAGTTGGTTTGTTGCTGTTTTTTTTTTTTTACAAAAATGTGCAATGCAATATTTATGCTAAATATTTCGTGAAATAAATAGCTTTATTTTTTACAGGAGTTTATTTCTACAGGGAAAACATTTATTCTCAAGATATCTACAATAACTTATTTTGTATTGAAATTATTTGACAAAAAGTGAAGTTTACATAGGAAATGGTTGAGAATCAATAAATATATGTAAATGTGCAATATATAATGTGCAATGTTTTTTGGGGTTTTTTTTGTTTTTTTTTTAAATATTATAAAATGCAATATTGTTTTTAAAAGTCGGTTTATTTGAGTTGAGTGTATTTTACAATGCAGTTCTCTCATTGTTTCCCGTTTTTTAATACAAGTCATTTTATAGCAAAATATATCCAAGATTCAAATATATGTTAAACACGTAAAATTGACATTTTCTAGTGTATACATATCAGGCAGGATAATCTGCTTTTTTACATCCTGTTTACACCCCTGGAAGACAGGTCGCGTGCTTTACATGACGTCATACCTGCGCGCCTTTTATGAATGAACTGCATTCTTAACCCTTTCGCTGCCAGAGGGTTATTGTTTTATTGTTCACCTATTTGCCAGAGGATTTTCTAAGAAATTACTATATTATTAATTAATATAATTATTACTATTTGTTATTAATATTATTATAATAATAATTATATATGTTTCCAATTATGTTAGTATAATAATAATTATTGTCGATGGTATAATTTTCTTTATATTTATTATTATTATTATTATTATTAATTTATTATTATTACTATCATTCTTATAGAAAACGGCTAAAGCCGTCCATATGGCAAATACGCCGAAATTAACAGGGACGGCTTAAGCCGTCCCTATGGCAGTGAAAGGGTTAAAATGACATTTTTGCCGTTATCACGTTGTTAATGCATATGTTGCTGTAAGAAAAATGGCTAATATGCAAGGAAAATATTCAAACAGCGCCTGTCGTCACAGACAGAAATATTTAGCTCTCGGGTAACTGTTCATCGATATGTCAGCACAGCCTCGTTACCGCCGTAAACAGTTACCCTCAATTAAGCTAGATATTCCTGTCTGTGCCAGCAGCCGGTGTAAGATCCTTATAATCTACAATAAGACATTTGACTGATGCATGAAAATGCAAAATGAGCATATATATGTATTATATAATAAATAAAGGATTAACTTAATGTTGATACTAGTTTTAAAGCTATTTTTAAGCATAGTTTATGAATATTGATGAAATAAAGGAATTGGTCTGTCTCAAAATAATGTTAAATTTATTCAAGAATTTATTTGTATTATGTATACGTTATAAATGTATTATGTACAGATTAAATAAAGATAAGTAAACAGTGTTGTATTATTTAGAATTTCATTTAAGATTTGACAGGAAAATGTAATTATATCCTGCTAAAAGGAAGAAATATGACTGTACTGTATTGTCGTCTGCTCGCCTTACCTTATCAGTTGACGATTCCTAGGAATGAAAATGTTACATAGCAAGATATTTTTTTTACAGATTCCTTACAATACACCAGCGCAGGGCTCTAGCTAGACCAAAATTTGTAAATGACGGCTGTTGTACCATCTACACAGTAAAACTGCGCTTCATAAGCCATGCACATAACGTATTTAAGAAATTATACGACTAACTTGTTTGTTTAGCAGCATTATATATGGAGCTTACATTTACATGTAGTTGTAAACTGTATGCCTCCATCTTTATATCATTTAAAACTTTTAAAAAATTTCGACTGTTTTAAAAGTTTGTCATAAATGACTGCTGAATATTTTTAATAAAGCTATACATGTATATTTTCTGCAAAAATCATTGTCTGAATTAAAAAAATAAGAAAACGTCTAAAATGCTTGCGTGAAATAAATAAGGTAGTAAATGAAATTGCCTAAAAGTGAATGGCGCATGATCGGAATCATTCTCAACGGATAAAGCCCTTCTCAAAATAACAGAATCATGTTTTGATTCTGTTTACTTAGATATACAATAATTATGTGTGTTAAATGACAGAGACATTCTATTCTTTTCTCTTTTGAGAATCGGCCATAAGAATATGGAACCAATATATTTCTAGTATTGATAAATTTTATAAAAAATAACCGTTCTAGGCTTATTAAGTGTCCATCTGCCATTTCATTTACTGAAAAATACTAAATATGCATGCAAGTCGATTATATCGTACTAAGATTTAGCTTTATACCCTATAGCCATCATTTTATGAAAATAATCAAATAATATCATTGACGAAATATCCGTTCGGATACCACAGTTTTATATTTGGAACCAAGTCAAATATTGACCTAGCATTGAATAATAAATTGCAGTTAAGAAAAGCTGTCGACAAATTTATGAGATTTTAATAATTTCCCACCTGTTATTTAACTTCTGGAGGTCATGTCAAGTAGACGACAATGAAATATTTACTTTTCAACCGAACATAAAAGGGAAGTAACCTCTGATGACATAATTGAATTACTAGGTCAGCAAATAAATGATATAAACACCTCGATCATAATTAGATTTTTTATTATGAATAGACTGAAGTATATTCTGTATTCCAGTTTAAAGGTTTCCAAATTCTATTAACTAAGGTCAAGTCAAATCGTATTTACATACGATCGGTGCACATGACCCTTGTGGCTGAACAGTTGCCTTTAATGGTTGAAAGCCCACCATTTTTATCACTGCGTTATCGTTAAGAGGTGACTAAATGGGTTCGAGTAACTGGACATCTCTTACCTCCAGCAGGTGAGATGTTTTTGACCCTGGTGTTGCTATGAAGTTTGTAATACTCGAGGTTAGCCAAAGTCATCTTTCCTGTTTCGGAGCCATATGACCTATACTGTGTTGATGCGCCGTAAAATCAAAACAAACGAACAATATGTGCATTGATGATGCAGCTCACACTTTCAGGTGGCCATATCCACCAATCACTTAAAATAGTAATTTATTATTATAGTAAACAGTATGGGATTTAAATCTTGAAGATACACATATGATTAATCAATATGTTTATTAATTGAATCACTCATCCAGACTTTTTTCATTTTGTTTTGTTATTGAAAGCATTTTAGGTAACAAAGTGTAAGCTCCAATTGCCGTGTATTGTAAAAGAACAATATAAAAAACAAAATGTTGCATAATTTAAGAAGCATATTAATTACATGCGATAATTATTCAAACTTTATTTCCAGTAATAATGTATAATTCAAAACCAGGCATGGTTTATATACATTGCATTCTAAATCACAGATCGATTTAAACACAATACTATAGTTGTACAAGAGAACTTCATTATGCATTAGAGAATACATGTAGTTTACTTTTTTACTAAAGAATCCATTAACTAAACTTTATTGAGATCTTATAACTTTGGAATGATAAGGTATAAATTATGTTTTTTGCGGGGCGAACAGAAAGACGAAAGCTTCATCGAATGTTCAGAAATATTTGAAACTGCCGCCTTGACCCTAGATCCAGTGGCGTAATCAGCTTGATATCCACAAGTCATCTTAAATCATATAGAGGATATTTGTTTAGTTCAGTGTAAGATCAGAATATATTTCACCGAGTGAGCACCAAAAGGTATATTTCACGAGTGGCGCAGCCACGAGTGAAATATGAACTTTTGGTGTTCACAAGGTGAAATATATTTCGATCTTACACTAAACTAATCAATTTTTCTTTTTATTATATGCAAAGAAACGTTTTAAAAAGAAATTAAACCTAATACTGAATGAAAAGCGCGCCAAATAATAATACAACGTGACGTCATTTACGACGTCACGTCATTAAGTTGGTACCCAGTACTGTGCACGCTGGTATTTCACTGAAACAACGTAAGGGGCTTAAATTCAAAACAGTGAAATTATCAAAGTGGTAATTTCACTGTCTCAAACAGTGAAATTATCATTTTTTTTTCACTGATATATTTCTATAAACCACCGAAAAGCATGTAATAAAACACAATAATTGAGCCGCGTCATGACAAAACCAACATAATGGGTTTGCGACCAGCATGGATCCAGACCAGCCTGCGCTTCCGCGCAGTCTGATCAGGATCCATGCTGTTCGCTATCAGTTTCTTTACTTGTTATAGGGTCTGTAAGCGAACAGCATGGATCCTGATTAGACTGCGCGGATGCGCAGGCTGGTCCGGATCCATGCTGGTCGCAAACGCATTACGTTGGTTTTGTCGTGACGCGGCTCATATCATTTATCATGCAATATGTTTGTTTTGTCAAGGACAAAATCCTAAATTTCGTTGGATTTTAAAGGGATATTCAGGCAAAATAATGACAATAATATTAAAATGATCTTTTGTACTTAACTCGCGCTAAAATGACATTTCTAAAAGTTTCAGCATAAATTTCTGTTTAAATTCTATATATTTTGGATTTGAAGCATAAATATATCTATATATGTTGAACAAAATTTAGACGCCAATAGAATTACCGAATAATTTTAAAACAAGTCAGGTGACTTGAACAAATCGTTGAAGTTACATTAACAGATACTGTGGATATTGTATGATTGAAACAAACCTAAATCATTCATTTGACATGTTCTTTAACGTTTCCAGAGTTCACTGTGACAACTATTGTGAAATCCTAGCGCTCTAACCTGACCCACGCGGGTCAGGTTAGGAAACCGCCATTTAATTCATTATATGGAGAAAAGTTTTGTTCCTTTGACTGTCTAATATATTTATTTTGAGGGCATTTACAGAATTAGGAACGAAAAATTCAAAACTAAGAAATGAAAAATTTTGCCTGTGTCTCCCTTTAAATCCCAACAAAACATCATATATATGTCCTAGACAGAACAAACATTGCATGATAAATAATTGTGTTATGATTTAAGATGGATTATGGGCCCATTGGGTCGGGTGTGGTTGTGTTATTTATAATTTATAAGTAACAATAATTTGTATGTACACAAATGTCACGATAAAAAAAACAGATTTCTGATCTGATCTGATCTTATCTACGATTTATACGGCGGATGATAACTAGAGTCGTCTATAATTACTGTCGAACTGTCTGAATAGGTTTTTTTTCCTTTACAAGAAAATAAATGCTATATTTTCTTTAATAATTCTCCCAAAAACATTCATTACAAATAATATAAAGCTCCACGACAGAAAAAAAATGAAAAAGCAAAATAATTATTTATCTCAATTTAAAAACGAAAACAGTTTATTCATTTTCATATTCTTTAATAAAACACAACATATTTGTTTAAGTTCAATGGTCTTCTAATGTTTAAGTCAAATAAAATAAATATATGTTCTTTTCTGTCCTACTTTCCGATCAGATCTATGAACAATGTAATTAAAACAATAAACTTCTCGTCCGTTTCCTAAGACTGCATGCAGGCTTTAATAGCAGAAAAGACAGTAAATTTAATTAAGGAAGAAGAAATAAAAGTTTTATTTATATTGGTTCTTTATAATAAATCTTTCACCGCCTCATCGAATGAAGTAGTTAAATAACAAATAAATTACATAGAGGATATTTGTTTGTTTCAGTGTAAGATCGAAAAATATTTCACCGAGTGAACACCAGATGCAATATTTTCCACGAGTGGCGTAGCCACGAGTGAAAATATAATAGCTGGGGTTCACGAGTGAAATATTATTTGATCTCACATGTAAAACAAACAAATTTTCTGTTTATTTCATGATTTTTTAACGATTTTTACACCATTTTACTAATTTTTGCCGCGTAACGTCATGCTCTTATCTTCATGACGTCATCAAATAATGACGGTCACAATGTTGAAGCAAAATATAATTCCATGATTATTTTTAGATTTTAGATGTTTTTCAGCACAACGTTCGTAAATTATTACTT